>NW_027069888.1:338157-361392 GCF_002906115.3 Quercus suber
TATATATAAAGACTCTTACTTGTACAATAGTATTAGAATTCCTACTAGTATCAGGGTTCCTACTAGTATTAGGACTACTATTTTTAAACCTACAATATATAGATATATATATATATATAAAGACTTACTTGTAGTATTAGGATTCCTACTAGTATCAGGGTTCCTATAGTATTAGGAGACTCTTACTTGTACTAATAGTATTAGGATTCCTACTAGTATCAGGGTTCCTACTATTAAAAAAAAAAAAAAAACAACAACTTGAGGCTCTTGCCTTAGCGCCTTTTTCATGGCTTAAGGCAGTCACCTTGCTCGCCTAGGCTCTAAAGGCGAGTGCTTCACAAAAGGCACCTCGCCTTAGAGCCTTTAAGGCGCCTCACCTCGCCCGGGCGCCTAGGCAAGCACCCGGCTCGCCTTTGATCATGTTCAAAGAAGAGCGATTAATGCACCAGTAAGGAAGAGTAAGTTGATCTAAGTTAAAGGATCAAAAAAGGTCGAGGAAGACCAAAAATAACATTAGTAGTAGTAGATTTGTAGATGTGGGCGATAAGCTGAAATGGAGACTAAATAGGAGTAGATTTCATGTTTGTTCATATTACGAGGCCATCCAACTATCCAAGGTACCATGGCAACTTCTTTCCATTGGAAGAGTATTTGGTTTATTAAGAATCCAAATAGAGTTTCTTTTTTTATTTGGACAGCAGCATGAGGATTCTTACTTGTGATTATCTGATCAAGAAAAGTTTCTATTTTTTTGGTTGGTGCTCTATGTTTCGTCAATATAGTGGGGAGACACTAAATCATCTTTTGATACAATGCATTGTTGCTTTTGCTTTGTGGAACTTTGTACTTAGAACTTTTGAGATTCAATGGGTTGATCTCTTGTTTGGATGAGAAATTAGTTTGGGAAACACTTCTCAAATATTTGGAACCTATAGCCGAAAATAAAAAAGAGTAGTGTGCAATGGTTCATGGCCAAGCTATTTGTTTCAAGTTAACTCATAGAACCTAAACCAACACAAGTTAATAAGAGTCCAAACATCCATTTCTCTCCAAATTATACACATTCAACACGGAGAAATTGACTTCCAAATCTTCCAACTCCCAAACATAGAAAGCTTGCAAACAAAGCAATTCCAAAATAGTTTTCCCCACCCTAGGGTTGTAAACAAGCCAAGTATTAAAAATTCATGCCTGTTCATTTAATTTTATTTCAAACACAAGCCAAGATCAAGTTCATCATCAAACTCATGTTCAAGCTCGGTTCATATTCTTATCGAACAAGTTTGGACTTGTTCACTAGTTACTTAATTAACTTATCCTTTTCCCATATACAGGAAAACCTTGGATAAATTTTCTTACCACTTCACAAATCTATTTTATTATGAATGAACTATTTTTGTTATTGTTAAAATACCAATTGTCTCAAAAGCTTAAGTTATTGGCATAAGGTAAATTTAATCACTTAACCACACAATTCTAACACTGCTCCTCACGTTTAGGCCCAAATCCTCTTAATAGTTGAGGCCCAACACATGGGATTTTAAATGGAAGGTAGAGTGGAGGAGACAGGAATTGAATTCGAGATCTTTGAGTTTGGCCCAACACATTATTATCTTTGAGTTTGGCTTGTTTAATAGTCAAACCTAAACTTGTGTTTGAGCTTGACTTGTTTGCTAGACAAACGAACATAAACAAGCTTTTTCCCAACTCGTGCTCAAGCTATTCATAAAAGAGCTAGGTTCATTTACAGCCCTACCCACCCCTACAAGCTACACCAAAAAATAAAATATGATAGATGCCTCCTAAACTACTACTAAGGCAAATAAATTGGCAAAATTGGCCTCATAAAGGAGAGTTCCCACAACACAACTCAAGCCAAACAGAACTTGAAAACCAGGCCCCTATGACACTTTATGAAACATGAAAGTAAATCACAGCCATATCCAATGCCTTTCCATAAGCTAGATATACGCAAACCCCTTTCTACTGTAGATGCTCAACAATCCAAGCCTCTCCATAACGATAATCCACCCCAGTGACACATCTTTGCAACTGGTCCTATTCTGAACATGCCTCAAAAGTCGCTTTCCTGATAAAGTTTTGGTTAAAGATGCTTAATTTTCTATCATCCACCAACGAAGGCAACATTTTAAGCACTAAATATCTGTAGTTTGATGGTTTTTTATTTCATTAAACGATGTGCTGAGGGTGACCTAATTCTAAATCTTTACAGCCCTATTTTAATAAAAAATCTCTATAACTCATAAATCATCACTCTGCTTGTAAGTGTACAAACCACTTTGGCAGAACTAAGACTATTTCTATCCATGCACGTAAAATAATAGCCATTCAATTAAAACCTCTCCACTTCAAAAGCTCGGTCAACATAAGCAGATATCCATCCTACGGTAGAATCTTGGAGCTACCCAAAAAATAACCAACTCAGACAGTTACATGGTCGAACCAAAATTTTAAAAAAATAGACAAACAAACAAAAAGAACACACGGAGAGACATCAAGATCAGACGAATGGAAAGAAAATTAAGTTCTGAGGAAACCTGCCTGATTCTGATAGTAATATTGGTCCAGATTTGAAGCAGTGGCTTCTTGGAATCCATTGGGAGTTGCATCTGAATTACCCATTTGCCCAGCCCCAAGGTTTGCGTCCAGAATACCATTTTCTGCCAACAATGCCTCCTCCAATGCCATTTGAAAGTCACTCGGTTTGCTCTTGTATAACTGGGTCTGCCCCTGATATCTGAACAAAGCAAAATTCTAGTTAAGTGCTCAACGAAAGAAAACTACTCAGAAACATCAATCAAAGACCAGTTAGCAACATACCTGTCCATGAATTCCATAAATGGAAATATCATTCCCTGCTTCACCCACGCATAGTCCTGCCCATCAGAGTTCACCAACAAGTTAAAACCCAGAAAATTTTAACAAAAAAATTTATCAAAGCCAAAGAAGCAGAGCGAAGAATTTACCCTTTGTGTTCCATTCTTGGAATAGCCAAAAAACATGACACATATAGCACCGGGAACACAACAACTAAGAACAGTTTCTGGAGCCTGCAAAATGGGATCTATCACTACGGCCGGCCAAGCTGGATATCTCCTCCCACATTTTGCCCATACTATATCTCCCAAAGCAAAATCCTCAGGCTTATACAGTTCCTTCCTCTTCTGAGAATTCTCTTTTGACATCAATCCGCTATAAACAAACCCGGTTTTATTCACACCAAACGCATTCGCCATTGAACTACTCGAATTCAAATACTTTCGATAACCAAAATTCTTACAATTTACACCACCAGGTCCAACCTCTCCTTGCCCCTCCTCCTCAAATGTACAGAATTTGGAGTTCTTAAACCAGGCCTTTTCCTCGTCGCTCTTTTTAACAAACCCCACGTCTTCTACACGGTCCATAATGATTTCTTCATCGTCTTCCAAGCTCGAATTCTTAGTGTCCAACTTCAACTTCGATTCCCCAGTCTTCCATATATCGACAACCGAGTCATACAACCTCGAAGGCAGCGTCTGAACCCGCCCTCGCGACGATTTCAACAGCGGTGGTTGCCGCAACCGCTCTCCTCTTTTAGCACTCAATCGCTTCGAATTCGACTCCAACTCTCCGACTCGGCCCCAATACGAGCCTCCACTCGACCATGAATCGCCTGAGACATTGCTCATATCAGCATTACCGACTGAGTGATACCCATTGCTTTTCCTTTTCTTCGGATTCACCGAATACGCGCAATCTTCTTCGCAATTGGGATCTTCTAGCTTGCAACGCTTCAGTTTCGGCATTTCGAGCTTCGTAGTTCGTTTGATTATCATATTCCTAACCATTCAACTCGAGCAATTCACACTCCCAGCCCTAATTTCATGCCGGAAAATCCAAAACACTTGGAACCTAATTTCCCACCCAAGGTTCCAAGTATTCGCACTTCGATTTAGAATTAAATAAACCCTAAATTCGGATTCGAAACCCTAAAACGAGGTAACCTATAAAATTCAAACGCTTCCCCGTAAACTTTTTTCAAACGCAGAGAGAAAATTTGAAAGAAGAAAGAAAAAAAAAATTATAGAATTACGATCTCCGAGAAGATTTCTCACAGAGAGAGCCAAACAGACTGAACTGGAAAAATTTTCCGGGAAAGGCGGTGGATATTACAGAGAGAGATCGGACGTGTAAGACCCAGGATCGGTTCGGCTAAAACAACGAACGCCATACAAAATTGCAATTTGCTTTTATATGAGCCTGGCCCTCGACCCTGCTTGTTATTTTATTTTATTTTATTATTTTTAATTTTTAATCCTCGCTATATACTCCTTATTCTTAAAAAATAAAAAATATATAATTCAAATTGTAACGGAATAAAAAATTTAAAAAAATACCGGGTAATTTTTTTTCTAAAAATTAGCATAATCTCTATTTATGAGTCCGTTTAGATACAACTTATTGTTGCTGAAAGTGGTTGAAAACTGATTGTTGCTGAAAACATTGTAGCAAAATAATTTTTAAATGTATGAATAGTATCGTAGGACCCATTTTTAATATTTTTTAATTGTAAACAGTACATGAACAGTGTACGCACTGTTCATGCACAGTGATTTTTGTCTCCAAATAGTCAATAAGTCCGGCTGAAAAAAAAAAAAAAAAAAAAAAAAACACAAAACGCAACTCTACAATGAGTGAGAAGAAGTGGTATCCAAACCCTCTCTATTTATATATATATTTTAATATATTTTAAAAAAATTAGCACACATTAAACCCAATAATTTTCTCCATTTCAAATTCTAAGTTATAGTTTCTTAAAAATTTATTTCTATTTATTTTCACTAACAATAAATAAATAAAAATTAAAAAATTACATTAAACATGAAATAAATAAATAAAAAGCCTCATTGCACATGCAGAGCACATGTAATGAGACTAGAAATATAATTAATTTTTGTTGTTTTATCTTTAGCAAAAAACCAAAAAGAAAAAAAAAATTGTTGTTCTATCAAGAAAATAACTTTAGTAGCCTTTCTCGGACAATAGATTCAATGAACTAAAAAGATGCGTTGTTATAAACTAAAAGTTAAAATATAAATTACATCCTTTAAGTTTGATTGATTCTCTAATTTTATTTTTGTTCAATTAAGTTATTTAAATGTTAAATTAACTAATGAAAAAAAAATTATCTTCAAAAAATTTCTCACATAAAAAATTATAAATATATTTTTCTTAATTTTATAGATTTTTTTCATGTGAGAAAAAAAATTAATAGCAATTTTTAACAAAATTAAACAGAATACTTAAATTGAATAAATTTGAAACTTAAAATATTTAATTGTATAAAAATAAATTTAAAAAATTAAAATAAATTTCTATAAAATTTTCATCAAACTTAGATGTTGCAGTTTAAATTTTAGCTTAAACTAAAATTAGGATGTCCTAAGTTTGATCTAATATAATATCAATTTATTAGATTTCAAGATGTTTCATTATCTTCCTATTAAAAATATCAAAAAGTAATAGTTATAATATATAAAAAATTAACTCCCCCATTTTAAATGTAAATGAATACTGATAAGACCCACTCTTATTATAAAAAATAAAATTAACATTGTTAATTAAAAAGGAACAAGGTAAAAAAATTATTAATTAAAAGCTTGAATATAATATATTAAAATGGAGAAAATCACTTTTATAATTTTGGCTCCAAAAAAAAACACGGAACGTGAGGTAGTTTTGGCTCCAAAAATTGGGAGTCCAATTTTGAGGAGGGAAACGCTGAATTTTTGTCTGCGTGGGGAGCGCCAATAAAAATTTTGGGAGGTAGGATGGATTTTCCGTGCCACCTTCCGTTATTTTATTTTTACAGTTGACAGTTGTGGACTTATTTTTTTTTTAACCTTGCGGACTTGGTACAATGGTACTTGGTAGTTGCATGTTCTTCTTGCTCAGTTTTTGGGTCGATGGGCTACCTGCTGGGTTGACTTGTCTATGTACTGAGAATCAGAGAATGTACTTTTTGACTTTCTATTGGATCTTGAAACTCCATACGTCTCCACATATAATAGAAACAAATCTAGAATGGAATGAAAAACCAAATAAGGAATTACCAAAAATTATTCAAGATTTTTTTTTCTTTTTTTTTTAATTGATAGAAATGTTATTCATAAACTTAAAATGATTGTTTATGTACATAGACACAAAAAATTCTTGTATGAGACGGTAGATACTTTCTCATGTACACACTAGTCTAGAACACTTTTTTTTTTCTTTCTAATAGTCAATACTTAAATAGTGATCACAAAAATACTTAGAAGGTGTAATGAGATTTATATAGTGCTTAGATAATAGTATTATTAATTTATAGTGTGTACATGTTGAGATTCAAACACATGTCCAAATTTGAAAGTGTTTAATGCATTACTACACTGAACACAAGTCATGTTCATTAATTCATCATGGGATTTACTAATGAAAAAGTAATTCATTGTTTTGACAGTTTTTTCAATTTTTCATAAAAATTTTCTCAAAATTGATTGTTAATGTATGCCCACATTAACCGGACCCATTTATCATATGTTTGTAAAATTAACTGGGAATTAAAAAAAAAAATAAAAAAGAAGGAGGAACTTGTATTGCCATTTTATTTGTTTCTCACTTCTATTGCAATTGAAGATTTTGTTTCCATTATATCTCTACAGTATCTAAGAAAAGCAATGCTTCTATAGGGTTAAAACAAAAGATTTTGTTATCCCAAATCTCTCTAAACTATCTAATGCTGGCCAAAATTGTAAATTAATATTGTTTGCCAAACAATATAATTAATAGGCATTGTTTTCAAACTATATATATTACTAACATCTTGAGTTTAAAAGACTCGATTTATGGCCTATAAATCAAGTCTGAAAGACTCGGTTTCCATGGTCTAATTACTTCTGATGTGACGTTTTTTCCACGTGATGTCCATCTGAAAATCAAGTCTCTAAGACTCGATTTATAAGTCAACCCTTTAAGCAACGATTTGTATGTGCTAGCAAACAAAACACTTTACATTTAATATTATTCAAACATTATCAGTGCTAGTAAGTTGTACAGCACAAATCAATGCACAGTTACGTCTCTTTTCTCCCAATCATTCAGACATCTCTCCTCACCTCGGTCCTCTCTCCCTTCTTTCACTATGTCTGCTCTATTTTCTTTCAGGAGCACAAACCAAAGATGTTGGGTTGCTAGGTGGCGGCAACAACAACGACATGGATAGGTGGTGGTTTCAACTATGAACTGTAGAAACCCAACCCATGAGTCGACTCGGTTCACTGGTTTGGTGGTGATGGGGTTGTTGTGGAGGTAGCGGCAATTGATTTTGGCTGCTGGTTAGTCAGTCGTGGGTTCACGATTGTGGGTCTGCAAGTTAGGTGTTTTGGGTCAGCGATATATATGGGTGTTTGGGCCGTGTGTGACGGTCACGGTGGGTTGGATTTCGGGGTTCGTTTGTCACGGTGGTTGTTGGTGTTTTAGCGGTGAATGGGTTTTCGTGGGTTGCAATCAGTGAGTTTGTGGGTTGCTTATGGTAGCATTGAGATCGATGGTTGTTTTGTTTTGTGTGGATGCGGTGGTTGTTGGTGTTTTTGTGATGGTTGCGGTCACCGTTGGTTGTTAATGTGAGAGGAGCAAAGGGATGAGAGAAGAGAGAGGCCGAGAGATGTTTTTAATCTTATCTTAAATTTTTTTTATTTTATTTTTTCCTAAACATAGAATGGTGTTCTTTTTAAAGGGACGGCTTATAAATCGAGTCTTAGAGACTCAATTTCTAGGTGGATGCCAAGTGGAAAAAACGTCACATTAGACGTGATCAGACCATGGAAACCGAGTCTTTGAGACTCGGTTTATAGGCCCTAAATCGAGTCTTTTTAAACTTGAGATGTTAGTAATATATAGTTTAAAAACAGTGCTTACTAATTATATTGTTTGGCAAACAGTGTTAATTTCCAATTTTGGCCATCTAATGCCCATAGCTTTTTTTTTTTTTTTTCCTAAATGAGCTTATAGCATTTATTTAAGCTACAACAATTCAATGTAATGAACAACTTGTTTTAAAGTACCAAACATTTTAAAAAGAAAAGAATAAAAATTCTATAACAACAGTGTGTATAAATCAACAAACCCAAATTTATATATAAAAAAATCCTAACAACGTTAAAACATATGCAAGTGTATATGAAGCACAATCTTAGAAATGACAAAAAGTCCACCCCTTGAATTGTAGAGATAGGATAGGGAAAACAAATCATATGCAAGAGCGTTCCTATAAGATGTGTCAAGTGCCAAATCTTTGGCATTTGGCACACCAAACACCAAAAAACCATCACATCAAGTGTTCTAAATACCAAAATATTTGGCATGGTTGAACAGTACAATCTCGAAAATTGGAAGCGTACAGACAGAAATGGTAAAATTTTTAATATATATTTTTTCTCTTTTTTCTCTCCTCTCTCATAACATTCCTATTCTCTTCCTCTCCCATTCTCTATCAACCTCTCCTCTTTTCTTTTTTCACTCTTTTTTCTTCTCACTCTCGTTGCTTCTTTCTCTTCCTTTCAGCCTCACCATGCCACCTCCTCGACCTGATGTTGATCTTTATTGCTGTCATTTTTTTTTCAATGATTTGATGGGCGGATTTAGCAATGGGTGGGTTTAGGTAGTGATAGATGGATCGTTGGTGGTGTTTGGACAAGTTGTTGATTTTGTTGGGGAGATACCATTGTGCCCATTGCTTTGGAGCTATTCCCAACTTTCATGGCCAATCCGAAATGGAAAGGCATTAAACCTCACTGATTGTGGCTAAGCCTTAGCATATGGTTATTGGACTTAAGTCGTGAATATATGATATGTAGGGTCTCGATTTTCGGCCTAGGCCCAAAAATGAATGGGATCTTGGCCTAGTGAACCCAGTACAATAAATTTGTAGAGAGTGGGCCAAAGAGCTAGGCTTGAGTGCTTGGATAACAGTTAAAACGGGTTTTTATGTTGATCAAACAGAAATGAGCTAAGTTTATTGAAGAAAGCTTGTCCTCGGCACAATCCGAAGAGGTCTACTTCTGTATATATTAGATGGCAATGGTTGCAAGAGTTCTTGAGATCGCCATGATGCTTTCTCTCCCTTCCTTCAGCCCCGTTTCTACGATGGATTTCTCCTATTATATAGTCTTCTTTAAACGATCTTGACCTTCCACCCGTTGATCATCCAAGCCTATACTTGAGTGCTTGTCCCATCAGGCGTCCTCTCTGGCATTCAGTGGTTGTGGTAATTGAGGTAGCACTGTTTAGGAGTCATTTCCTCATTAATGCGGTTAAAACGTTAGTTGTAGGCATTTAATGTGGAGGTGACAGTTTCTCCATGAGTTGCTTTTCTACCATGCTCCTATGGCTGGTCCATTATACTCGTCCTCCTTTTTGGAATGCTCTAGGAGGCTGCTTTAGGTGGCGTGCCACTCTTCCCTTCTATGCTCTTGATTAATCGAGGATAGGATCGTCCTCGGCTATACTCCCCGACAATTTAAGCTTTCTTTGTTCGTCCTTGGACATTCCTTCCTTCTTGGCGTGGGCCTTGGGCTCAGTATGAAATGGGCCGGGGTCGCCAAATTCTTTGGCTCCACATGATAAAACTGTTGAATGAATTAGCTCTTGTTGTTTTAGTCTAAGCATACAAGTTTTGTCCTTTGTTATTATTTTCTTAGCAAGGATGATGTTGGACAAGATATAAGGATTTGCTTTTATTATTTGTTAGTTTTTATTGTTTTTATTTTATATATGAAATTTTTGGATTTTTTTTTTGAGAAAAAGGTAAGCGAAGGAATTTTAGGATTTAGGATTTTATTTCTTTTTATTTTAGGTGTCCTTGAGGATTTTCTACTCAACTTAGTATCCGTTTGGATACAGCTGATATTTATTAGTGTTTGCATTTTGGTTTTTTTTTTTTTTTTGAAGAGCGTTTCACAATCATTCACGTGCACGTACACAACTCATAGGTCCCGTGTACTATTCACAAGACCCACAAACATTTTTTTCAACAAAACTTTCATTAAAAATTGGTCCCATGACACTATTCACATTTTAAAAATTATTTTGTTATAGTGTTTTCAGTTTTTAGTAAAATAAACAGTATCCAAACGGACCTTTAGTATTAATTTGGAAACAGTTTATTTACTTCTTCTTTTTGAAAGTGTGCTAAAAGCATAGAGTATTCTTGGTATTTTGAAAAAGTGGAAAAAAAGGGCAAATATTGATCATTGAAGTTTGCCTTCTAAGCGCTATTGGTCTTTAAAGTTTTAAGTGAGTGCAATTGATATTTGAAGTTTAAAAAAAGAGAGTAATGGGTCATTTTGTTAACAACTATTAGTTTCAATGTTTATTGGGTAACGAAACAATGATGTGGCTAGTATTCAGTGTCATGACATCAATGTTTATATTAAAAAAATTAAATCCAACGTATTAGATTTGTTATGAAACAGGTCTCCCAAATTTAAATTTGAAACTAAAACGAGAAAGAGAGTGGGAACCAAATCCCGAGTCGCCGTCCTCTGCCCTTCAAAACCCATCCCTTGCGACCCCAACCATATAGGCTGATATGGGATGATTCAAACGACACATTTCGGGGTCATTTTATCGTCACCAATTCATTGCATAGCCATAGATGGAAGTCACTCTAGCAACACAAGTTTTTGTTAATTGATGTGAACATAATATTGTTTGCTTTTGTTGATTAGTTAGATTATGCGAAAATGTTGGACAGTTGAAATAGTATATATTTATATAATCACAAATAGATTCAGTAAACAAGATTTACCAAACGTCTTTTGTCATATGGTTTACTTTTGGATCTACTTTATTCTTAATTCCTAATGTCGCTTTCCTTTTCTCGCCCAATGACTGTGCAATGAATGGGTCGCAAGAGGCAGAAGACAAATTTCATCTCTCTCTCTCTCTCTCTCTCTCTTGTTTCAGTTTTAGATTTGGCATCAAAATATGGGGATTTGATTTTAAGAGACCAATTTAAAAACGGGTCTAACACCTTAGATTTGATTTTCCAATTTTTAATATTAAAATTGATGACATGTCACTCAAAAATTGCCATGTGATTATTTAGTTAGTCACAATAGACATTGAGACTAACGCTGTTAATAGAAGAACCACTTGTGCTCATATTTTAAACTCCGTGAACCAATTGTATTTTAATTGAAATTTCAAGGACCAATAATGCTTAAAAAGCAAACTTTAGAGACCAATAATATATTTTCACATATATATATATATATATTTTAATTTATAAAAAAGACATACATAAAAGCTATAAAAAAAACAAAAAACAAAAAAAAAAATCTTATAATATGCTTCCAAACACACAAAGTACTGATGATATTATTTCAATTAGAATCTCTTTAGAATTTTATGAAGTTGTGTTAATTTTCAACAATAGGACCGAATAAGCTCTGCTCCACTGCATTGTAAAAAGGCTTGCATTTTTTTTTTTTTTGTCTTCAATCTTTAAACCTCTGGAGCCTTTGGGTATTAAAATCATGTTTGGGGCCCAAAGGCCCCCCTCCCCTCCAATAACATATCAGCCCAGGTCAAAGCCCAACAAGGAAAGATAAGCCGCTTAACCTAATTCCAAATTAAAAAAGAAAAAAGAAAAAAGAGAGACGAGACGAAGAGAGACTGAGAGATAATCAAGAATCAACCACCACCGGCGACTGACCCACCGACCACGCCGCCGTTAGATAGAGGTGCTGCTGAACCTGAACCCTAGAGTAGAGGCAGCGAGTGCTAAAGTTGGAAGGAACACGCACGCACGCACGCACACAGCCTCTTCTTCACTCTTTCACTTTGTAATTTCTCTCTCTCTCTGTCTCTCTCTCTACTAACTGCCACTCATTGTTCTTTTTGTTTCTTTCCATTGTGTTGATTTTCGCTTGATATAATATAGAAGAAGATTATGTTGGTAGTGTACTATGAAGAGTGCCCTAGTCCTTGTTATAGTTATATAGCATTTGTGACATTCGCAACCTCTTCTACAACAAAATGCTTTTTGCTTAACTAATTAAGCATAGCAAAACGGGTTGTAGGAAAAAGGCGTGGGGTTACATTCTAGTATGGAATGCTAATCTAGACTAGACTTCTCCCGACGTTCTAATTTTGCCCGCTACCAATGCATTGATCACCAAATCTTCATGCTGATCCTTTCACTCTCACTCTACTATGTATATGTTTCCTACCTCTCTTGTCTTTTGTTTCTGTCCAACTGGGTTCCTGCACGCGCTGTTTTATTGGCAAATTGCTACATTTCACATTTCCATTCATCATATTTGCACATTTTTCTTGTGATGCTGATCAAGGAATTTTCCTGCATTGATCAAACCTTCATGTTCATCTTCTCACTGTATTATGTTTGTTAGCTCTGTTGCTTTTTGTTTCTGTGTCGGAACAATTTTTCCATTTTTTTTTATAATGTGGCGTGTTGGAACCTATTTGTTCTCCGCTTTGGTGTGTTTGTTTCCCCTCAGGTGATTTAGCTAATGGCAAATACAACCTTTTCAATTTACAGCATTTCAAATTTCACCTTTTTCTTCGTTCAGCTTTTTCAAACAACCTTATTTTAAAAAACTGAATATTAACTGTACCAAATAGGCACAAACTGGGTAGCTACACTATACATGCTGATTTATGGCAAATTGTTAGGGTTCTCATTTCCCTGCATCATTTTTGCACATTTTTCTTGTGTTGATCAAGGAATTTTCTATCTTGTAATGGCACAGGATCATCAACAGAATCAACCCACTAACTTGGTTGATGGACTCCAAGTTGATTTTGTGTGTTAATTTATTTCATTCATACTGCTTATCTTATTTTGGGATATTGGAAATGATCATAGAAAATTTTCTTTTTTCCTTTTCTTTTCAGATAGCAATCTGTCTTGGAGAATCAGTTGGTAGAGGCTTAGTTTCTGACGTCAACACCATTGTATGAAATTCTAATCTTGTTTAACTCTCCTTCTACACTACCTCCAATTTTGTTGCCCACTTTATCCTATTCTGCATAGCCAGTTACCGGGTGAACCTGTTTTACGTTAACTCTTTCAAACGAATCATAAAAGTTTCCTCTCCTCTCCCATGCGTTGTCGTCACTTCCACTCATGTCCCCCCCTATTTCACTGCCACCATAAGTTCCAAACTCTGTTCCTTCTTCTTTTTCTCCTTGGTGAAGTTCAGAGCAAACTACAAGCAGGCTTTGCTTTTTATAATGCCCCAGTGAAGGGTCAGAGTTCATAAGCAAAGTGAATTAATCCAAAGGGTATACATTTCCTTTGGTCTCTGCATTCAACCAAAGTTGGTGGATCTTCAATAATCATGTACATTTTTCCTATGCTATACATTTTAGTCCTCTTAATTTCATCAAGACCCAGATCCATTTCATTTTCATTTTGCTGAATTGGGAGGAAATAATCACTTTGGTTGTACACCAAATTTTCTGCTTCTTCACAAGCCAAAAGGAAAAACCATTTTCTTTCTATATCAGGAAATTATGAATAATAGCTTTCCAGTTTGTCGATTTTCGACTTTCCTTAATTCTGTCACTATAACTCAGAGCACTATAAAGCCCAGCATCCCTGTGGATTTAGGAAGAAATTGGAAACCAATTCCAATTCCCCACAGAACAATCCCTGAACCCAGAGGTCAGGACCTTGATTTCATAAATGTTGCACACAGCCATCTAATTCACTCTGATTGGTCTAAGCTCAGTTCCTTATCAACCGGTCTAACACCCCTTAGAGTGAAACATATATTGTTAAAGATTCAGAAGGACCATGTTCTCTCCCTCGAGTTTTTTAAATGGGTTGGGATTCAGAAACCATGTGGTCATAACCTTGAAACCCATTCAATAATCCTCCACATTCTCACCAAAAACCAGAAATTCAAGTCTGCAGAGTCCATTTTGAGGAAGGTTCTTGTATCAGGTTCAATAGATGTGCCCTTGAATCTGTTTGAAGAAATGCTGCACTTGTACCGCTTGTGTGATTCTTCGCCTCGTGTTTTTGACTCACTTTTCAAGACTCTTGCACATATGAAGAAGTTTAGGAATGCCACTGATATTTTTTGTCGAATGAAAGATTATGGGTTTTTTCCTACTATTGAGTCATGTAATGCATACATGAGTTCTTTGCTTGATTTGCACAGGATGGATATTGCCTTGGCATTCTATAAAAGAATGCAGCGTTATAGGATTTCGTCAAATGTTTATACTCTTAATATGGTCATGTGTTCTTATTGTAAATTGGGGAAATTGGACAAGGCTGTTGAGATTTTTAGGGAGATGGAAGGCATGGGTTTTAGTCCGAATATTGCATCTTATAATACACTAATTGCAGGATATTGCAATAAGGCTCTTTTGAGCTCCGCGATGAAGCTTAAAAACTCAATGGAGAAGAATGGGGTCCATCCGAATGTGGTTACATTTAACACACTCATTTATGGGTTTTGGAAGGAAGAAAAATTACATGAAGCTGGTAAAGTTTTCAATGAGATGAAAGCAGTGAATGTTTCTCCTAATACTGTGACCTACAACACCTTGATAAATGGTATAGCCAAGTGGGTAACAGTGAGATGGGAGGTAGGCTTTATGATGAGATGTTGAGGAGTCAAGTTAAGGCTGATATCTTGACTTATAATGCCTTGATTTTGGGACTATGCAAGGAGGGTAAGACAAAGAAGGCAGCATATCTGGTTAAAGAACTTGATAAGGAGAACTTAGTACCAAATGCCTCGACCTTTTCTGCCCTTATTAGCGGTCAGTGTGCAAGGAAGAACTCTGAGCGGGCCTTTCAGCTATATAAAAGCATGGTAAGGTGTGGTTGTCATCCTAATGAACAAACTTTCAAGATATTGATATCAACCTTCTGCAAGAATGAGGATTTTGATGGAGCAGTTCAAGTGTTGAGGGAAATGATTGAGAGATCTGTGACTCCTGATTCAGGCATCTTATCTGAAGTTTTTGTTGGACTTTGTCAGTGTGGAAAAAGTCAATTAGCAAAGATGTTATACAGTGAGATGGAAGCTAGACATCTTATGCCAGCAGGTTTTGAAATATCCAAAACCATTAACTTTGATGCTGAGAATGAGAACAAAGCATCTGGAGATAACTGGTAAGGCTGTATATACTATACACCTGAACTTTCTATGTAACGTATGGGGTTGTGTGGAATTCATTGCCTGAGCTCTCCTTGTAACTTTTAATAATTAGCCTTTAGTTGTAAGTCCAGTTTTACTATGACAGCAAAACTAAAGCAAGTTTTGCTTGTAAAAAGAAGTAGCATACTTAACAGTGTTTTTGAGTCTTTTGACAAACCACTGTTTTGTTAATCTCATTGTTTTAGGCATAATAAGGTGCAATTGTATACAGATTTCTTACTTTGAGCATGTAGCAGATTTTGTGCTCTGCTTCAGAGGTTATCTTTTCTTATTAACATTTTACTGAAGACTCTTAAAGCCCATTTTTATTTTTTTTATTTACCGAATGGCACTTTAGTTGTATTTTAATATAGACCTGTTTGTTGTTATGGATTTATCACAGATTTGCATTTAAACTTCGTGTTATTTGCTTGATCTTCTCTTCTTCTTTTTCATTTTCCTTTTATTTATTTATACAACCAAATGGAAAGAGTGCTTGGCAGCTTTTTGCATCTTTCCATTTGGTTGGTTGTATTAACTTAGGATAAGCTGCTGCAGGCGCTCTAACCATTCTTCTAAACCGGCAAACTCATGAGACAAGTGAGAGTCTCTCACTTGTTGATATTAACAACCAAAATCTTGTTGACAATCCAACCACTCTCACTTGTATTAACCACCAAAATTTGTCGGCAAAACAACAATATGAACCATCAATGAAGCAAAGCGAAAAATATTATATATTAGTCACGTAAGCACATTCCATCAAAAGAAAATATGAAATCTAATATATATATATATATATATTTTTTTTTTGAGTTGTGAAATCTAATACAATTATAATTAAAAGATGTATGATATTTTTTTTACTTGCTAAAGGAAACAAAGTTGGCCTTGTACTTGACAAATTATGAGGTGAGTAAAGAGAGTGTCACTTACAATTTTAAGAAGTAACCGTTAGTCTCTAATAAAACTTATTTCACTGATCTCTATGTTGCTATTGTTAACGAATCAATAAGGGAGTAAGGAATGGAGGGAATTAGTGAATTTTTAAATTGGGAGAGTTAAATGATAGAGCAAGCAAGACTTTTGATCCAGATGGGCTGTATACTGTTTACGTACTTGATTTATATTCAGCAACGTAACAAAATCATAGTCATTTGTAACCTTGTTGAAATCTTTCTAAAGTGACAAAAAGATTTATAAAAAAAAAAAGGGCCAAAAATCAAAATTACACCATTTAAGTTTGCTGTATTGTTATTATTGTCCTAAAATTTTTAAATTTTTTTTTTCCATTTTAGTTCTTAAACTTAACATATATGTCAAATTAGACTTTTTGTCCATTGTTGTCTATAAAATTGTTGTTAAGTGTTATAAAATGATGTTGTATCAAATGCGTAAATAGTGCCAGTTTTACAAACAGTGAGAGTAATGACCGACTTGTCAAAAAAAAAAGTTCAAGTTTTGTGGCCGAAATGACCCAAAAAAAAAAAAAACCCGAATTTAAAGGGTATTAATTTAGATTTTAGCCATTTGTTTAAAGGTTATCTTGTGACGTGTTAGGGATTAGACGCACACACAATCTTTTGTGACCATGCCATTATGCCATAGTCGAAATGTGTTGTAAGCAGAGACGGACCTATGTAGGGGCCAGGGACAGAGGGAGACACTAATTTTAGCAATTTTGTTCTATAAAATCACATTTTGCCTCTCTCAACATTATCATTAATTCTTTTAAGAGTACTACTCTAGCCACAAACTTTACTATAACATTTTTACAAGCTGTTGAGGTAGTAAAATTTTATTAGTTTGCATCCAGGCCCATAACATAAATTACAATATTTTTACTTACTAATAACTACTTATCACATTAATAATTTGTAAAAAAGTTTGTATTTTTAGCATTTTTCTCATTTTAAAGGCAAGATCTAAAATCTAAAGCAAAATAAACAAGCTCAAAAAAATTATTCAATAACAAAAATTACCAATAGTAAAGTTAAAAACAATTAAACTCAATCAACCAATTTTATCCAAATGAAACAACCTGATCATTTAAAAGTTTTTAAACAAAATAATTTTGTCCAACAGCAAAGCTGCCCACTAATTTCAAGTCCTAACTCCGTCCCTGGTTGAGGCTGAGGGGCCATGCCCCCCAAATTTTGAAAAAAAATATAGAATAGAATATATATCTAACCAGAAAAATAAAAATTTACCCCAAAATATATATTTTGGCCTTCCTCCTCCAAGATATTTACATATTAACCCATGAAAACCAAAAAAAAAAACTACTCCAGCCTTTTGCCCGTTGGATATTGATCCAAGAATAACCAGAAAATCCTCTAGTTTAAACAAAAGAAATTTCCCTAAGAACAACATCAATAATCTTTAGACAAACCAAAATTAACTACAAAATAAATCACAAATCCAATCCAAATAAAAAAAAAAACAATAAAAAATTCCCAACTTTATCCATTTAATTTCTCTCTCTTAGTCTCGCTTCTCTCAATCTTCCTCCATTCCTCACTGCCTTTGACATCAGGTCCACAAACTAGTCACTAGTCACCAAGCTCACTGATCAGCTTGGTCTACTTTTCACACTTACACATGAGTTGAGTTTGCTAAGGTATGGTCTTCTCTTCTCAATTAGTTGATTTATCTTTGCTGATCTGACTTTATTTCTTAACTAGTATGTAATCCATGCGGGATATATTATTAATCATGAATTTATTCATGTTTAAAAAGCTCAGTTAAGTCTAAATTTATATTATTAACCAGAAAATTTCATTAACAAAACTTAGCAGTATATATATGTGTGTGTGTGCGCAGTAATGGATATATTATTAATCATGAGTTTATTTATGTTTAAAAGACTCAGTTAAGTCTAAATTCATATTATTAACCAGAAAATTTCATTAACAAAACTTAGCAGTATATATATATATATATATATATATTATTTATTCCATTTTTGTGGTTTGAAAATGATATTTATATGCAGATGGAAGTTGTTGATGAGAATGAGTGGTGGGGTAAGATAGAGCAGATGAAAGGAGGAGGGGAAAAGGAGATGATAATTAAGCACAATTTCAGTCGAGCAGGCCAGCAAACCTTATATGATATGGAGCAATTCAAGTGTTGAGGGAAATGATTGAGAGATCTATGACTCCCGATTCAGGCATCTTGTCTGAAGTTTTTGTTGGACTTTGCCAGGGTGGAAAAAGTCAATTAGCAAAGATGTTATACAGTGAGATGGAAGCTAGACATATTATGCCAGCAGGTTTTGAAATATCCAAAACCATCAACTTTGATGCTGAGAATGAGAACAAAGCATCTGGAGATAACTGGTAAGGCTGTATATCTTATACACCTGAACTTTCCATGTAACGTATGGGATTGTGTGGATTTCATTGCCTGACCTCTCCTTGTAACTTTTAATAATTAGCCTTTAGTTGTAAGTCCAGTTTTACTATGACAGCAAAACTAAAGCAAGTTTTGCTTGTAAAAAGAAGTAGCATACTTAAATGTGTTTTTGAGTCTTTTGACAAACCACTGTTTTGTTAATCTCATTGTTTAAGGCATAATAAGGTGCAATTGTATACAGATTTCTTACTTTGAGCATGTAGCAGATTTTGTGCTCTGCTTCAGAGGTTATATTTTCTTATTAACATTTTAATGGAGACTCTTTAAGGGCCATTTTTATTTTTATTTATTTACCGAATGGCACTTCAGTTGTATTTTAATATAGACCTGTTTGTTGATATGGATTTATCAGAGGTTTGCATTTAAACTTCGTGTTATCTGCTTGATCTTCTCTTCTTCTTTTTCATTTTCCTTTTATTTATTTATTTATTTTCAATGAATTTATAGTCTTCATACAACCAAATGGAAAGAGTGCCTGGCAGCTTTTTGCATCTTTCCATTTGGTTGGTTGTATAACTTGTATTAACTTAGGATAAGCCGCAGGCACTCTAAACTATTCTCTTCTAAACCAGCAAACTGATGAGACAAGTGAGAGTCTCTCAGTTGTTGATATTAACAACCAAAATCTTGTTGACAAACCAACCACTCTCACTTGTTGATATTAACCACCAAAATTGGCAAAACAACAGTCTGAATCATCAATGAAGCAAAGTGAAAAATATTATATATTAGTCACGTAAGCACAATCCATCCAAAGAAAATATGAAATCTAATATTAATTTTCTTTTTGAGTTGTGAAATCTAATACAATTATAAGTAAAAGACGTATGATATTTTTTTTTACTTGTTAAAGAAACAAAGTTGGCCTTGGACTAAACTTTTTCTCGCCCTAGTTTCTCTCTGAGACACTAGAGCGTGGAATTCTCATTATCTTCCCCGAAATGATATCACTCCCCCTCTGTTAAACCTCCATAGCAGTAGGGTTCCCTGACCTTCGTGTGGTCTACTTCCTCTCTCTTTACCCTCTCAACATTGCTTTACCCCCATGGAAGATATTCTATACGATTGGAAAAAACTTTCATTGACAGATGAGGAAGATGTCAAACTCAGTCTGTCAAGATCAAAGAATTTACGAAGCAAAGAGTTTGTTTTGGCTGCCAAGTTTCTTACAAAAAGAGCACTTAATGTAGAAGCCATTGGTCGTACACTAAAGCCCCTACGGAGAGCCAAAAAAGATTTCACAGTGCAAGAAGTAGGAGATCATATTCTCTTGTTTGTCTTCGAACTCGAAGCAGATGCAGAACGGGTTTTGGCCAATGAACCATGGATTTTCGATTAACACGCAGTCCTACTATAGAGGTTTGATGGCACTACACTGTCGAGGCACTTAAGATTCACAAAATTGAAATTTTGGGTGCAAATATACGACTACCGATGCGCATGCTCGATCCTGAAACAGCAATGGAATTAGGAGAATCACTTGGTCAGGTAATACCATGTGAGAACCCTATTGAGTTGGTGGGAGGAGATTTCCTACAAGTTCATGTTGAGATCGATATATCAAAACCTCTCTGTCGAGGTCGAAGGGTGGTCATGGAAGACAATGAAGAAACCTGGATCTCTTTCAAGTATGAAAAACTTCCAAACTACTGCTATTGGTGCGGACTGATATCACACGATGGGAAGGATTGTGATGTTGTCTAGCAAGGAAAGAAACAGTGAACACAAAACCTCATGAGTACGGTCCTTGGTTGAGAGCCTTTCAACCTAGGAAAAACTTCTTTCATCGTGGTCTATGGCATGGGCGATGGTTTGGGGGGAACTACCAAACCTTCAAACACGCCAATGGCCGAGAAGCCCTCTGAAACGGCGGACAGACAAGCAGAGAAAATGGACAGGGCTGATCTCGGCGAGAAAGGAGAAGTTGACCGGGATCCAGTGACAATTATGGAAATTGCAGAAACAGAGGCACAGAGCACGCCACAATCCCGGAATATCAGCTCTCCATTAATTGAGGTAATAACTTCCAATTCAAAATTATCTACTTGCCATACTAATTTTGTTGATTTTGAATCACAGATACAGGACATAAATGTTGCTTTAGGAAAGTTTGACAATTGTGAAAAGCACGTGGAACACAACCTAGCTAGCACACCTCAATTTTCAGCAAACAAGGAGAAGCCGTTACCTCCCTCCATGCCAGCTCATCTTTCAATAGTCCAAGAGTTAGCACATCACGTGATAGAGATTTCCCCACCTCCTAACTCAGTAAACAGAACACTTCGCACATGGAAAAAACTTGCACGTGAGAATATAATGGAAACTGAAATTACTCAGGAGTCTAAAAAAACACAGGAACATATAACTTCAAAAAGAAACAGAGAAGAAGACATGGAGTTCTTTTCGGAGTTACCTATCAAAAAATTACAGGTTTTGAAGGAAGAAGGTCAACAAAACTCAATGGTGAAGGCTGCCCAGCAGCCTCGCCAGGCACAATGAGTCTCTTAATATGGAACTGTCGCGGGCTTGGGAACCTGCGTACAGGGAAGGAGCTTGAAGTATTGATTCGGGCTAAAGATCCCTCCGTCGTGTTTTTAGCCGAACAAACCTTCCTTGGCTTTGTGCTGGAGACTTTAATGAAATCGCAAGACACTCAGAAAAATTGGGAGGCAATAATAGAAGTCAAGCTCAGATGCAACTTTTCAAGGATGTCATTGATGAGTGTGGTTTTCTTGACCTTGGGTATGTGGGAGAGCAATTCACATGGAGAAAGCATTTTGCCGATGGACACTCACTTTGGGAGGGACTAGATCGAGGGTTATCCAATCATGATTGGTTCATGAAATTTTCGGGTACAAAAGTATACCACTTGCATTCAGACTCCTTTGATCATTCTCCTTTGTGGATCACCTTGGATGGTTTGGACATCCCATCTTTCTCAAAACTATTCAGGTTTGAAGAAATGTGGCTCTCGAATCGTGGGTGTTCTGATATTGTAGAAGCAATGTGGCTGTCTAGGGAAGATGAAGGTGCTCATGATCATGTAATTCGTAAAATAGACAAATGTGGCAAAGAATTAAGAATATGGAACTGGAACTGTTTTGGCAATGTTAGAATGGTGCTGAGCCGAAAGAGAAAAGAATTAAAAGAGGCTGAAAAAGTAGCTATGTGATCGGGAAATAACCAACAAGTCCGAGACTTGAAGAAGGAGATAGCTAAACTGGTTGATAAGGAAAACAAACTATGGTTCTAGAGATCAAAAGTCCTATGGGCAAAATTTGGAGACGGAAACTCAAAGTACTTTCACAGCCACGCTTCACAAAGAAAGAGGAAAAATTTAATCTGGAAGCTGAAGGACTCCAATGGCCGTGTGGTTGAGGACAACGAAGGCATTGCTGATTGTCTGGTATAGTACTATCAAAACCTCTTCTGCTCAACAAACCAGCAATATTGTTCTTCGGCCACAAATTCTATTCAGACAGTGATTATTGAGGAAATGAACTCAAAGCTCTCATTCGAGTTCACCCATCTGGAGGTAAAGCAAGCCATTAACCAAATGGCCCCGCTAAAGGCCCCTAGGCCGGACATTATGCCACCCCTATTTTATCAACACTACTGGAATTTAATTGGTGATAACATTTCTAAAACTGTGTTGTATTATCTTAATTCTACCACTTTACCCGAGCACCTAAATCACACTTTTATCACCCTCATTCTTAAAAAGAATAATCTTGAATCTACATATGAATTTAGACCTATTAGTTTGTGCAATGTTTTGTATAAAATTTTCTCAAAAGTTTTAGCAAATAGACTTAAGAAAATTTTGCCTAATATTATCATTGAGAATTAGAGTGCTTTCACAAAAAGCTGCCTTATTTCTGACAATATTCTGGTAGCTTTTGAGTCTTTGCACAACATGCAGAAACACATAGGGAAGGAAGGTTATATGGCCATAAAGCTGGACATGAGCAAAACTTACGATAGAGTGGAATGGTCCTACCTGCAATCAGTCATGGAAAAAATGAGGTTCACTGAGCACTGGATCAATCTCATGATGTTATGTGTTAAAATTGTGACCTACTCGGTGAATGGCAAACCCTCCCTCCTCCAAAATATTGACATATTAACCCATGAAAAGTATTGAAAACCAAAAAAAAAAAAAACTGCTCCAGCCTTTTGCCTGTTGGATATTGATCCAAGAATAACCAGAAAATCTTCTAGTTTAAACAAAAAAAAAATTGCTCTAAGAACAACATTAATAACCTTTAGACAAACAAAATTAACTGCAAAATAAATCACAAATCCAGTCCAAACAAAAACAAAACAATAAAAAATTCCCAACTTTACTCATCTAATTTCTCTCTTAGTCTCGCGCTTCTCTCAGTCTTCCTCCATTCCTCACTGCTTTTGACAACAGATCCACAACCAGTTACCAAGCTCACTAATTTGAGTTTATTTCTTAATCTGTGATGTCTCGCCTCTCTCATTGCTCTGTGTGTGTGTGTGTTTTTTTTTTTGATGGAACTGGTGTGTCTCTTTGTTTTTCTTTATCTTAAAAAAAAAGAAAGTTTTTTCTACTTCAGCTAAGTTA
>NW_027069888.1:362755-365178 GCF_002906115.3 Quercus suber
CGATCGCACCCCACGACCCACGATCGCACCCCACCGAGATCGCATCACGCTCTTCGACGTCGCCTGCGAACCCCGAGCTCCAGTCCGTCGATCGCAGCACCGCGCCGATCACACCGCGCCGCTTGATCTGGCCGCTCCATCTCGCCTCCGCTCGATCTTGTCATTTCCCATGACCGATCTCATCGCCCATGACCGATCTCTCCCTTTCCATCCATTTCTGATCACTCTCTCGTCCTCGCTCTCTCATCAGTTTGACCGAATGTGGATTTGATCGAATGGAGTTGTTGTGATTTTTGTTTTTTGAAGTTTATACGTTGAAATTTCTATTATAAAATTTGTTTGGGTACTGAGAAAATAGCAAAGAAAATGTGAGAAAGTGTAGGAAAATAGCATTTTCAGTATACAACCAAACACATGAAAATATTTTCCAGAAAATTTTTCATAATGCAGCCAAACACTCAGAAAATATTTTCCTTTCCCGAAAATACCATTTCCGGAAAATATCTATTTTCCGGAAAATATTTTACGGCAAACAAACACAGCCTTAATGTATTTTATGTGGGTAATTTGGATTTTTAGCTAAATCATAGAAAATTGCAGTGTATTTTTATAATTTTTATTTTTAGAGAAGTCTGTTAGAAACCCGAAAGGCTTTAATAAATATGTACTATTCTAGATTGGTTTCATCATACTGAAATAAAATACTTCTATGAAAATTTCTCAAATTTATGGTGAATTCCAAGCTCAATTCCTTAAATTCTCAAGGGCTTTGTTAAACTAGAGTGATATCTAGCCTTACTGAGTTTCCTTTCTTTCTTAGTTTATTTTTATGAGGTTTGTGTTAAGTGTTATTTATAAGAGTCTGTGAGTTTGATTCATGGACTTTAGTTGTCTTTCTTATGTGTATACACATGTAATTGGTCAAACCATGTTAAGCAGGGTGGCGTTACATGCAAGCCATGGAGTTCAAATGAATCCCTTGACTTGGCCAAATTATATATATAAATTTAAAAAAAAAAAAATCTATTTTGACCCCCTAAATTAAAATTTTAAACACTTTGACTCTATATTTTGTTTATATCCAGCTAAAATAAGCTTAAATATGATTATCATAATTCTACTTTTACAATAATTCCACAATAAAGTTAAGTAGCAAGTTAAAACTGGTTGTATCTAAACCTGCAACTCACATTACTTTTTTACATTTTTTTGGCTAATACATCACTTTTTTACCTACCTTTAACAACTTTTCACGTATATTTTGTTGTAAAATTTTTGTGAAAGTTTTGTGTCAACAGCACTACTTTTAAAATATTTAATTTTATAAGAAAGAAAAATATGTTTCAAATTTTTTCTTCTTTATTGTTTGTAAGTTTTTTGTCATAAAATTTGTATTAGCTTTTGCATTTCTCATTCACTTAATGGTGATTGTATTGTATTTCTATTAATTCATAAATATTTTTGGAGAAAATGCTAAACTTACTACAAGTTTTACTACAAAAAGCTTACAAATTGATGTGGTAGTGAGGTGATACTTCAAGAAAAGGATAAATGAGTATTAAATTATTTCTTGTGATTGATGACATATCAATTTATAAATCTATGTAGTTAAACTTGTAATATACTTGAATAATTCTAATATTTTTGGCCTTTTTAAGGGCAGGAAAAAAACTGTACACTTTTCTCACATTTTTTTTTTATTAAAGAAAAAACCCTTAAAGCCCCCATATTTAGGGGCTTTCTATGTTAGGGGCTTTTAGGATATGGCTTAAATGGCCTAGGCCTAGGGTCGGCCATGATCACTGCAAACGTTACAACCACCATAAAGACAAAATAGTTATGCCTCTAACGGCTAACCAAAACAAAAGGCTTTCAATACAAGCTTCCATAGATAGAAGGAGGTACACAAAAACACTATCACTTAACCAATATATTTGATACCCTATTCTCTTACTCCTAGAGTCTAATTCTACCATTGGAAGGTCTTTGGCCGACACCCACGCTAGTGTCTCTACCCTATAGTTCTTTTCTTCTTGCAGGTCTCATTTGTTCTTCCAAACAGTCCAAACTAGGAATTCAAATGAAAATCTTCGACATCATCACTACTCACTTCCTGTTATGAAAACTAATATGTAACTCGGTGTGTAAGCACAGGTACATTTAAAAACAATCACACAAACACATATATATGTGTGTGTATGTGTGTGTGTGTGTGTGTGAAAATTGAACTCCAATTATAATTCAATTTAGAATCTAATTGAATTTAGACTCTTTGATTTTTGCACATAATAATTAACTTGACATACAATTTTAAATACATGACACAAAATTAGGCTTTAATTTATTTTTATTGGATTTTTTCTAAGTTTTGATTATATATATATATGGGAGGGAGGGGGGGGGGGGGGGGGGGGGGAATTTGT
>NW_027069888.1:365650-409525 GCF_002906115.3 Quercus suber
GGGGGGGGGGGGGGGGGGGGGGGGGGGGGGGGGGGGGGGGGGGGGGGGGGGGGGGGGGGGGGGGGGGGGGGGGGGGGGGGGGGGGGGGGGGGGGGGGGGGGGGGGGGGGGGGGGGGGGGGGGGGGGGGGGGGGGGGGGGGGGGGAGGAGAACTTGATTTAAGGTTGAAGCCCAAATGCTCAGAGGATCATGCTTGAGGAAATAGGCCAAGCCCATTTCAATTAGTAATGGGAAACCCATTAGTAATGGGTGACCCTTTGGTAAATGAAAGAAGTACCACGGGAGATTGATTCCACCATTTCTATTTTGGCTAATGTGACGTTCTTACCAACACCACCTCAGGAAACCTCTTAAAATGATAAGAATCACAGAAGTTGTCACCTCTGCATTAATAAGAGGTTTTCTGCCTAACCTCTTCCATATTAAATACATATAGGACAATCTGAACAATACAAACAACCCCCAAAAGTTATATTTTATGATGAAAAGGGGAGAGAACCAAGGGATGTGACAAATATCTCCAACAAAATCCGATTGGGAGCAGGCCAGCTAGAGGGATAAGGGCAGAAAAAATGCTTATAAAAAGGGTAAAGGCAACCAAATAGAGGTAGCCGAGAAATATTAGAAGAAAAGCCTAGAGAAGAGAGAGAGAAAGTGAGCTATATGATATTTTTCTTTTCTTTTTAACTCCTTGCACCTCATGAAAGGAGTTGTATAACTCGGCTTGTAATTTTTGTAATCTTGACAGGGCAGGCCCAACCTAATTTGGGGCATAAGGCGAAATATATATGTGAGGCCTTTTATATATAAATATTAATTAAATAAAATTATTTAATATTAATCAAATTGAGGTTAATTTGATGTATCAAATACATAATTTAATGAATAACACTAAAAAAAAATTAAGGTTAATTTCATATAGAGAATTGAACATTATAGTTGAAAAATTAATTTAACAAAAAGAAATTTTTTTTAAAAAAAAGAAAATTAATTTATCTTGGATATATAACGATGCATAATTAATAACATTTATAATCTATGATTATAATTGATGTGTGGCTTTGTAGTAGATTAGTTTACTAATATTAAAGTTTCAAACTATTAGGGGAGATTAATCATCATTGATGATCTAACACATTTGCAATTTTTTTTTAAAGCCTTGTTAGAAAAGAAAAAGAAAAAAAGAAAATGCTAAAGGTACTATAAAATATTCACAATATAATGTGACAATAATAGTGAAGGATAAGCTTCAATAATGTAAATAATCAATATTTAAAATACTTTTTTGTGATTGGTAACATGTCAGTTTATACTTGCAGAATAACATGTCAGGTTGGGAGTTAGGCAGAATAGCTTTTTCTATGAAGGAAACTTGGGTCAATGGCTGGAATACAATTGTAAGAACAATACTTGCAGGTTAGGAGAGCAACCCCCTTGGAGAATCATCTTCCCGTTTGCCATTTGGCTGCTATGGAAGTATCGAAATGCAACAATTGTCAGGAACCTGCATGCTCAACCAAATGTCCATAAGGATGCGCTCTTCCGTTCCTTGGAGTTTCAGCACTGTGGTTTGAACAACAAGAAGTCAGGCAGCAAGAGGGTGGTGCAAGTGAGGTGGGAAAGACCTCAAGTTGGGTGGGCATGCCTAAATACTGATGGTGCAGCTGTAGGGAACCCAGGCCGAGCTGGGTGTGGCGGCCTTATTAGAAATGAGCATGGAGAGTGGCTGGGTGGTTTCTCTAGGAGTATTGGCTGTGCTGACAGCTTTATGGCAGAACTTTGGGGTCTTAGGGATGGTTTAACTCTCTGTGTTGATTTTCATTTGACTGCTGTGGATGTCCAGCTTGATGCTAAAGCAGTTGTGCAGCTCCTTTCAAATTCTTCTTGTGCTAATTTATGTGCAATGCCTCTCCTTGATGACTGCAGGAATTTGTTGTCACAAATAGGCCAAGTCCGGATCAGCCACTGTTTTCGTGAAGCAAATTCATGTGCTGACTTCTTGGCTTGATTAGGAACTCATCAAGATAGTTGTTTTGTTTTGCACCATGATCCGCCTGTGGATTTATTGGGCATGTTGAGCTCTGACAGAGCTGGAATGTTTCATACTAGATCCTTGTCTGATCCTTCCCCCCTCCCTTAGTTCTTTTGTCGTTAATACAAGTTCCATTTTACCAAAAAAAAAAACATGTCAGTTTATAAATCTATAATAAAATTTGTGATATTCTTAACAACACTAATAATAAAAAGTGCACAACAATTTTAAAAAAATTCATATATATTTTTAAAATTTTGGGCCTTTTACAGTGAGATGTGGCCTTTTTTTGTAAAGGGTATAAATTTTTTGTGGTGAGGGTCTTAGGCCTAGGCCTAAGTTGCCTAGGCCTTGGGTTGACCCTGAATCTTGCTTTCATAAGTCCGTTGTTTGAGCTTCTCATTGTGGAATTTTCATATTGTTCTTTTGATAAATAAATTGTACAAGTCAGTTACCTAAATAATCAAACTGTAGAAAAGATATACATCCACGATATAGATATACATCCATGCCTATACGTAGAAAAGATTTACGTCTGCCTCTAGGCTAGAAATAAATAACGAAATATATTTGGCTATGGAGGAGGTGATTTGATTTTTTTTTGTTTTCCCGCAACTAATGGAGGAACTTTCAATCACCTATTAATAGGAAAAAATCATTAAAAAAAACATTTAAAATGTTGATGAGATGGATGGAAAGACAAAGGTAGGAGACAATCCAAAAAGGTGAGTGTTATAGTGTGTTCGGTTCGGTCCCAATCCCGACCCTGGTCATGAAATCTCACTCCCATAACTCCAGCACTTAGGTTAGGACTTAGGACTCTCTCGGCCTCGGGGTTGTCTTAGCGTTTGGGACTCTTTTATTGGTTTTTGCTTTTGGACACAAATACAGTGATTTGATTGGCTTAATGTTTTTTTGATAATTTGATTGGCTTAATTGGTTGGACAAATTGGCATTGTCAAAACTTTTCATTAAATTCTCACCAATAATGTACCATGATATACTATACTATTACTATATATAATGACTGATCAGCACGTGTAATACACTCGAAAAGGCACTATCTATCTTTCCTTTTTTTTGGCTAAACAAGACACACTATCTATCAATCTAAAAAGTTATGTTTCTTTTAATCTATTGTTTATTTTTCATTAGATTTAGATGTACGTCTAAATAAAGAGAAAAAAAGAAAAGAAGCTAAATATAATACCGCCCCACTTAATTTTGCTAAATGGCCAGGATGGTCCTGGAAGCTTTGCTTGAAATTCGATCAGTCCTTAATCCTTATATTATAGTGGCCATTAAATTTTTAGCTATATAGTTCGAGTGGCCTTTCACAATTGCTGCAATATGCTGAACCATGAGTATCATCATGTCATGTCCATTAGATTACAAACTATTGAGATTAAACTATCCTTAATTAAAGTTGACGTATACGTTATCATCTTCATGTTTATGTGATCTTTACAGAATTACGCTTAAATAATTGTTGTGAAGACAGCACTATAATGTAATATTTCATTAATCAAATTCATACTTAAATTAATTCTTTATAATATATATATATATACACATACTAAAATTTTTGGTGTTTTTAATAGAAAAGTCCAGCATTTAAATCCTCTCTCTCCACTTAAGATCCTCCAAGCTTAAGATCATGCTTGGTGGAGGAAGAGATCCCTAACATTTTAAAACTCTCTCTCTCTCTCTCTCTCTCTCTCTCTCTCTCTCTATATATATAACCCCCCCCCCCCAAAATAAAGGTGCATGCTACATTTATATAAATGACTAATACATCATTTTTTTTTTCTTTTATTGTTCTTATATCATACATAGCTCATCAAATAAAAATGAATTCTAGATTTATAAAAAAATGTAAGTTTAAACAAATAATTAATGCATTATATTTTCCATTGATTAATTCATTAAATTAAATTAACATTTAAGGTATATATGTTCCTAGAAATAGGTAAGTAAATCTTTTTCATTTTTAGTAGAAGTTTTATTAATTTATTCTTATTGTTATTTTGAATTTGGAGAATTAGAGATATGAACAACATATATATTTTTAGCCACGAGGCCGACGAGAGTTGTAGTGGAACAAGCTTTCCGTCAGAGAAGAGCTTGTCGGCGAGGAGCATGGCCACCGGATCTGGGTTTGCTTGAGGTGGGTTTGCTGGGTTTCTTTTTAAATGAGATGGGTTGTTCTAACTTTGAGATTTTTTTTGTTTGGATTGGTTGTGTTGTATTTTTGAATTGATTTGATACTATAAGGCTTTAGGATTTGATGATATTGCTGGGTTTGAGAAAATGATGATTTTGAGATTTTTAATTTTTGGATTTGTGTTCTTAGATATGGGTTTGTGTTCTTGATCAAGAGATCTCAATTCATGTAATTTTTAGTTTTTAATTTAGTTTTTATTTTTTTATTTAGTTAAAATTAAGAAATTAATTTTTTTAATTTAGATGCTGACGTGGCATTTTTAATGCCAAATTTTTATTTTATTATTAATTTATGCCACGTCGACATTAATTTACTATTATTTATTCCTGCCATTTGTTACGTCAGTTTTTTCCGTTTCTGATGTAACGGCATGGACCAAAACGGGAAGTGTTTTTTAGGATAGAGACTAAAAAGTGGTAAAAATAAAATGTATGGACTAAAATGGAAATTGCCTAAAAATATAGGGACTAAAAGTGGCTTTTCGCCATTATGTTATATACATTCTTTATGTATGACTAATATATATAATAGGTTATTCTTTGGATTTTTCCTCAACATTTAAAAAAAAAAAAAAAGTTATTCTTTGGATTAAAATTTTTTGGCCCACTTATAATTTTTTTTTTGGGTCCACCGCTACTTAAAGAAGTATCAATATGAAACAAGAATTCCTATAAAAAAAATGAAACAAGAAAAAAAAACTTGAATAAAATTGAAAAGATTATGTTCTATATGATACAAATTGTGAACCTTAAACTTTTAAGTATGTTTCATATAAAATTTAAAGTTTTTAGAAAAGTTTCATCTAAACCTTATACTTTGAGAAATTTTTTTTTTCGGGCGAGTTTCATTTAAACCTCAAATATTGAGTCATTTGACGGAAAATAATATGTTAATAAAATAGATTGAAAATATTGGATTTTCTAAAACTTGACTAAAAATTGGCACACTTAAAAATTTGTGTTGAACTTACAAAATCTGAAATCATGGGTTCACCTCATGAATTTAAGTGAAATCATGAGTTGAACTTATGATTTTGGACTCATGTCATATGATATATGACGAGTTTCAATTTCACAATTTCAGCTTTATTTCTTAAAATATAGTATTTTCAATTTTTTATATACCAAAAAATTTTTAAATACAATTTTCAGCCAAAACAGAAAACGCAAAATATTAATTAACAAGACCCCATATATATTTTTTTAATGAATAAGAATATATTAAAGAGAAATAGGAAAAAACCCCCCCAAACCATCTCCAATGAGAGGGACAAGAACTCAAAAAGGAAGAGAGACTCTGATGATTTATATAAAAATGAAAAGGTTGCTTATTCTTGAACATCAACAAAGTATTTGGGTAAGCGAATTTATTTTCATAACCAAACGTATTTCTCATATAAAATTTTCCATACATCTCTAATAATATTTTTAGTCAAATTATGATTATCATACATTATTAATTATTCTAATAATGTAGATATACACATACACGTATAGTCTACCACCTACGTAAAGGAAATGTCCTATCTGGGAGGAAAAAAAACAAAACAAATTTAATGGAGACTGAACTGATGGATTTTATTTATTTTTGTCTGGATTTATTGTATTGGTGTAAAATTATGAACCACGCAAATAGTGAAGAAACTTGTTTGCATGAAAACAGAAAAATGTCAAGGCGTAAGAGAAACGTGTCACGCAAAAACACAAAATTCATGGATGGGCCACCAAACCTTGATCAACTAGCCAATCAATCTGGCCACAAAGCATATCAAATCAAAGATTTTGATTTTTATTCAATTGTGCATTTTGGCATTATATATTACCGTCTCTGAAAGCAAAAAGTAACTTGTGGGAGATGACTTTAAATAATCAAAATTCAGAATTTCAAAAATCAATTAATTAATTAATTAATATGAGGATACTGGGAATTGAAGGGTCGGTGTCAAAATTATCCATTGAACTGTGAACATCAGTCTCAGAGAATTTGGTGGTGGGTTATCCACGCTTTTGGTAGTAGTAGTACACGACTCATTCTATAGTCTCTCAGACTGTTCATGCTGAATCTTTTGTTTCGGTGTATATATTTATTTTCTATCGCTGAATTATAAAATACATATGTAATTAAGATATTTGGTTTGTGTTGAAAATAAATAAAGATTGTGATTTAAAACAAATAATAAATCTCCTTTTAAATACAATATATTTCTAAAAAAATTGTGGTACAAACTTATGAAGTCTACTCCATAAAAAATGTTTATTATCATTAAGTTTTTTTTTTTTTTTTTTTGGTAAAAGTGAGGTTCGAACTCCATATATCTTATTTAATAATTTTTTTTAATAAAGTGAGCTAATTTTTATGTGTGAGAAATATTGATAAGAACAATTTAAAAAAAAAACTATATATATATATAAGAGAGAGAGAGAGAGAGAGAGAGAGAGAGAGAGAGAGAGGTTATAATCAATAGCAAGAGCTCTCATTTCATAATTGGAATTCAAAAATTAGGGATGCCAATATTTTATAAGATCAACAGGATAAAAAAATTAGTAGGTTAGGGGTTTAAGCTCAATGGATTTGTGTCAAATTCCGGTTGACCCCAATTCACTTGTTTAATAAACAAAGGGTTTAAACTTAATGGGTTTGTGTCAAATTCGAGTTTGACTCCAATTCACTTGTTTAATAAACATGTTAATTCGAATTTGACACGCAAAACTTGTTTGAGCTTGTTTGACCCACTTTACACTTTTACTAAAGGTAAAATTGTATAATTCACACTTCAAATATTATGGTCGTAATTATATTTATCATAATTGCTAGCATGTCATTCATGTCAATTAAATGTGTTAAACAGATTACATTGCCTATTATCAAATGGGTAGTGTCAACTCTAACACGACTTGTTTCTTAAACGCGCTATGTGAGTTGTCTTGTGTTTGCCTGTTTAACAAACATGTTGTGTGAGGTTTGGGGGATCTTGACATAAGTAATAAACTTGTCATGTTCATTTCGACTTATATGACATACTCATGAATTAACATGGCACAAATATAACATGCGAACACAAATTGCAACTCCTATCTAAAAATTGATTAGAGAGTTATTACTTTAGTCATTAATTATTATTTTTCCACTTTTCCATTTGCTTGAACTAAAAATTCTCTAATACTTTTATATTTTATATTTTTATTTCATTTTATGTTAAATACTATATAATTTCCACTTATAACATCCGCTTCATAATAATTGCTCTTATTTCTTCTTCATGCATTTCCTGCCGATGTTGCTTTGTCTTATTTCTTCTTCATGTGTTTCCTGTCACTATTACTTGGCATTATTTCATCGTGTTTGCCTTTGCAGAATTGGAGTTCATCCTTATCCCTTGTACAAGGGCATTGTGGGCTTCTTGTGTTTGCTATATTTTGCTGCATTGAGTTGGGACTGGTAACCCTTTTAGTTTCTTCTCTTTTCTTTCATTTGATTATGTTAGGCACCACTTATTGGGCCCTATAGGCATAATGGGTTTTAGGGAGGAGTATGCCTCGGTCGAGTGGACTGGGGCGAGAAAAGATGGAGTTGTCACCTAGATTAGGTTTAGGAACCATATATATAGCGCCTTTCTTGGAAGGACTAATCTTACTACTAGAGCATGTGTTCGGAGTTTAGGTATGGGGATGGGAAGGTGTTAGGCACCCGACTTGTGAGTCGGCTTCCACTCATTGTGTCTTACGTTTTAATCTTGTTAAAGGCATATTCAACGTCATTATTCTAGACTTACACACACACACTAGTATGCATCCAGCAATCAACATGGAATTTCATCCCCAAACCCTAGCATACATCTATCATGCAACTCATATCATCATATTCAAGGCAGCAACCAAACAAACATGTCATATCCAAAACAAAAACATAGGCATGTTAAGATCAAACAAACAAGTGATCACATCCTAAGCAAAGCATTCACAAATATTTTTCATGTTCATCAAGGCAAAATCAAGATCATATCTCAAACAAATGCATGTGAATGTGAATACATGCCTTACCTCACTGCACCACAACACTTAAGCATAAATGCATGGTCATATCATATGCATGTTTATGGCATTTCAAAGAAAGAGAAGAAAAATCTACCATGTGAAGAACAAACAACAAACAAACATGGAAGGCAGAGACTTATAGACATGAAAACATGGCAAAACATAAGCATATTATGTAAACAGAATAAAGAAACAGAAGCAAAAGGGTCGGATTAGGGGTTCTAGGCATGAGTATGTGTGCACATACATAGGGCCTGTGTATGCAGCCTAGTTGTATGTGTACACATACTTTGAGTATGCTTGCACATGCAGATTGCATGCGTACACATACACGCCCTAACCTTAACCTAGAAAACAAGAACAAAACAAAGCAGAAACCAAAACTAACAACCTAACATGCTTAAAACAATAAAGCAAGGAAAACCTAAACTAAACAAGCATGTTAAGCATATATATAACAAATGGAACAAGGGAAAATAAGATTAAAACATAAAAAGAAAAGAGACTATAACTTATACCTTGAAGCAACAAAGCTCCTTAGCTTGATTTTGACCATTCCACTCAGTCAATCTATTCATAATCAAACAAAAGATGATTAATAAACTTGAAACTTGAAGATCAATGTCAGAAAAGGCCTCAATTAGAAAAATATTGACTTGAGGATGTTTTGTGAAAAACTCCCTCTTTGATTCATTAATTCTAGTGAATTTGATGTTTTCCCTTAGGATTTTCTTTGTGTCTTTTGCAAAGATACTATGTATGGCTTTTTATAATTCAAAAATGAGGATTTGGAATGCTCATAGATGGTGTGGGATTCGTTAAAAAACCCAAACTTTTATGCAGAAAACTTGTCTTTCATAGTTTCTAGAACTCTAACATGCGTATGCATGCTCATGTATGTGTATGCATGCATGAAGCATGCGTAGGCAGAGCTTGAGCATATGTGCGCATACGCGTATTTGTGTACGCATGCCTTAGGGTTTCAGTGGTCTTTATTTTCCAAAAAAACTTATTTTATTCGTAAAAAAGAGTTATATTTTTCAAAAATGCTTTTCTCAAGTCAATTTCAATCTGATTGGGCTCTAAACCAACCTTGGGCTTTAGAATTTCAACATCATTGGGGAACAGGGGCCTGAGTCGTAAGGGGTACAAAATATGGTGTCTACAAGCCCTATTTTATTTCTCTATGTAGACACCTCATTTTGTACCCGATTAATAAACTTTAGTCCATGGTCCCAATGATGAGCTTGACATGTCTACAAAAGGTAATTGAAGTTCTTTCAATATTTTGGAAATAATTACAACTCAAAAGTACTCAAACTGCTTTGAAAACGATGTTGAAAAATGACATTTGCTCATTGTTTTTACCATAACTTTTGATCACAAAGAATTTTTTAGTAAGGTTTATTTTGTTGAAAAGTAGACATCTTGAGCTTAAATTTGAACATAAATTTTTCCTAATTTGGAATTATGTTGAGTGAATTATGGCCGTTTGAAGTTGGGCCATTAGAGCTGTCAGGAACTTGGGGTTTTGGGAGCATGTGTACGCATGACTCAAGTGTGCGAGCGCACCCTCAAGTATGAGCACGCATACTCAGTTCCGAAACCTTATAACTTAATTTTTTAGGGCTCAAAGCTTCCCTCTTTGATGGAACTGACCCCTAGACCCTTCGAAATGTCCAAAACTCTCTAAATGCGTATGAAAACCTTAGTTTTAATATATAAAATACAACCTTATGCCTCTAAACTCAAACCCTAGCTAGAGAGAAACTATTTTTCACTAAACTCATCCAAGAACACTCTCATTTTTTAATCTTCTGCACTCATAGCCATTATGCATATTTTTGGTTCTTCAAAACCTCTCTTTATTACTCATTAGGGTAGAAACTATCTATCTCTTTCCAAGAAATGTTTTTCAAATATTCTATCTAAAGCTTTTCAAGAACATCTTTTTATTTTGGGTTGTGATTATTAATGGACTATTATATATTTGATTACTCATCATGGGCGCTTGTGTGCGCACTCTACCCAAGCTTTTCTAAGGGCCATTTTACTCTTCAAGAAGGGTCATTTTACCATGGTTACCTCCTATACTTTACTCTTCTCCCAAAAAGGGCACAAGGTCTAACTTTGGGCTTTATTCTCCATTCTAAAAAAAATACTCTTCTTTTTTTGGGCCATTGCTTGGGCCTTGTTTATGCATTCTTTCCTCTTCGGGCCTTTGGAATATGGACTAATTGCAATTTCTTTGCTCATGCCCTAACCCGTCTCTTGGGATCTTCTTGGGCTTTCCTTCTCATTGGGCTTTGGGATATGAATTGCAAAAAACGGGTATCAACAATAATTAGGATAGTCACTTGACGAAACTACAACTTTTACTATAGTACATGATATGATATTGAATAAAAGATATTAATACATAATACATAAAATCAACCTAAAAATTAATTACAAGAAAAATAATTTTAGAATTATATGAATAAGCACAATTGAAGTAAGAGTGTAATGATAAATACAAAATAATTAACATAAACCATTGGTTGCGTCTCATCTTTTCCTCGAAGTTTCCAAAGGCCCAAATCCCAAAAATTAAAGTAGCAAGTCTAATAAAACTTAGGGAAGGAAGCTCAAGTCATGTCGTAGAAGCAAAGCTGCAAGTCCAATAAAACCTAGGGAAGCTTGCCTAGGTCATGCCATGGGACCAGAGAGACAGGTTCACTAAAACTTGGGGAAGTCAGCCTTGGTCATATTGCATAATTGAAGCCATGGGCCTAATAAAACCTAGGGAGGCTAGACTAGGTCATGTCTTAGACAAAGGAACCCAGTGCGGTAGAACAAAAAGGGACACATCAAAGGGAATTCAACCAAAGGAGAACCCAATGGTCTCAGATTTGTCACTACTAGGCCATAACAATACCAATACAAACTCAAATTGGGAGGCCCAATTAGTAGCCCAAACTTGCAAAAAGACCTAACCAATAACCATTAAACTCAAAGGAGGTAAGGTTTAGTAGAAAGGGAAGGAGAGACCCGAAGAAGTGGTAACCTGTCATAGCTTTTAAGTGTTGTGTTTGCTGGGAAACACACACACACACACACACACTCACAAACACACACCACCACCACCACCACCACCACCCCCTAAAAGGATGATGACAAGTTTATCACAAGATACGTATTAATGGTCCGTTTGGATTGAGGAGAGATGGAGGGAGAGTGGAGCGGAGTAGAGTAGAGTTGGTTAAAAATAAGCTAATTTTGGGCTAACTCTACTCTATTCCCCTCTACTCTTCCTCCCCCCTCCCTCCCCCCAGCCCCCCTCCTCTCTTCCCTCAATCCAAACGAACCGTAAATCTATTTTTACTCAGTTAAACAGATTTCTCATTAAGTTGGCCCTATAATCATTTATGGCCCTCAAACACCATTTCTCTCTACCAAAGTCAACAAATTTGAACATTCTACTACAATCAGCCTTTTATTTATTTATTTATTTATTTTTTATACAAGATAGAATTTCTATTTTAGCCTAATCTAAGTGTATATGTGTGTGAAACTCCCTCCTAGAAACTTGAACCCCAGACCTTGCCTTCCATACCCCACAAACATTTATACCTGTGAAGTGACCATCGCACAACTTAAACCCCAGACCTTGCCCCCCCACATTCCACAAAATTTATACCTGTGGAGTGACCATCGCACTAAGGGTATTTTGCCTAGAAAATGAAACTTCTATTTATGAATAAAACAATAAAAACACTTTCCTTTATTTAATTATTAATTCTAGTTCTAATTTCCAAACACCTGAATATTTTTGTAAAATGCATTTGTAAGCCTCTCAATTCATTTTTTTTTTTTTTTTTTTTTTTTTTTTTTTTTTTGGGGTTTGGTGTAAATTATGAAAAGAGTGCATTTAAGTGGTAATAATGAACTCTGGTCGTGTGGCTCAGATGCAATCTTTCCTCCTATAAGAATATGGTAGTTTGTGAAGTTTTGGATTGAAAATCTATTAAGTTGTAGTTGCACAATTAACTAACCAATAAACTTATTAAGTTATACTAGGTATTTAAAGTATTTTTGAGGACCATTAGATTAGATGAGCGCCACAAAAACTTTTACTTTTAACTTTCATTACCATTTTGTAATGAAAATTTTGTTTTTCCAGGTTTGTATACGTATTACACAAACTTCTTTTTGGTTTTTGTTTTGTTTTATAGGCCAAGTATTGCACAAACCTATTGATGGTCAAAGAAAGTACTGAATTTGAGGTATGTGATTGAAAGCCGCATTTCAAATTGCAGCTTGTTTAAGAACTTACGATTATGATGGAACTTAAAAAAAAGCTGCGAATATAATCGGCTGCACTTAATGAGATCTTGGACCGTAGAATTTGAATTATCATGCCTCTTTCATCGTGATTCTTGCTGATGGAATAATGCTCACCATGCTATAATTGCTTTGATGTGTTTGTTAATGAGTAATGACAAATTGACAATACGAGAAGAAAAAAAACCCAGGCCTAACGTCACGTGTACTATATTGCTATCTCTTCCGTTTGAGAAACACATATTTGAAAATGTGATTCCCGAGTAATGGCTAGGCCGCACAAAAGATGCTTTTACACATGTTTATCAAGGGTTTCCCCAGTTCTAATAGAATTGACGTATGCCTATTCTTTTGATATGACCTGCGACCCAAATTTCTGGATAGATACATTGTCCAGTTAGAGCATTCTCATTAAACATGTCAAAAAATATAATATTTAACATCTAAAAATACTACTTTATTAATTTTAACACTTCAATTTATAACACACCCAATATCAAAAGTTTTATTTTATTTTTTTACCACTTCATTAAAATATTATTTATTTATTATTTATAATTTATTTTTATTCTCTATGTGACATATCTAGAGTCCAAATCTTTTGTTTCATTCTCTTTACTCCACTTTATGCTGCATAAATAAAAACTTGCCATATGTCCACAAATTTAATTACATTTTAACTTTATGTTTTTTTTTTCATCTACCTAGAAAAATAAAAATAAAAGCCCAAACCATCCCTTATTACCATCAATCCTCTACCACCACCACCACCAACCTTTGCCGGCATCAACTACATTGCCAATCACCACCACCCACCACCACCAAGCCCACATGAACCACACCACCTGATTCAACAAACCTAAACATTTCTCTTAACTCTCTGTTAACTCCTCTGTCTTTTGTGCCTCACTATTGCTTCCAGATTTGCATCTTTGTGAACCATACCAAGCCAAAAAAAATTCATTGATTTGAATTAAAAGTCACAAAACATGCTTACTGTTGTGATTAAAAAGATAAGAATGAAAAAAGAAAAAGAGTCAGTGCCTTAAAGATTGAAGAACAAGCTAAAGAAACATAAAGATTGAAGAGAACTTTTTGATTTGAGCCTTCGATCTCCTCTGTCATGGGTGGCTGTTGATGTTGCTGACGATCTATTCCTAGTGGCACTAGCAAAGGTTGCAGGCAATGGCTGGTGGTGGGGGCTGGAATTGTTTGGTTTTTTTATTTTTTATTTATTTTAGAAAAAAAAAAGGCTAAAAATTATTTTTGAATTAAATAAGTGTGCATGTGGCATGTTTTTATTGGTGGAGAATATGGTGGAGTAGGAAAAATGGGACAGAAGATTTGGACTCATATCTCTCTTTTTGTGTGTCTTTCTTCTCCAAGCAAAAACAACCAACCCACCACTCATGGCCACCACCAGGCACCACCCGCTCAATGTCACCACCCTCACCCACAACCATGACCTCAACACCCAGCAATCCACGGCCACATGGCATAACTCATGGCCTCAACCCACGACACAACCCATAACAAACCACTGGAACCAACCACTGAATCAATCAACCCACACGCAACCCAAAGCCACCCTAATCAACTCACACCTAGACCCAACAAAACCACCCAAGGCTGCCGAAACCCACCCACATCCCAAACTTGATTCTACGACCCATACCCGATTAACCTACACCTACAACCACAAAACCCACAACCTCCACCACAACCCACAAAACCTACAATCCAACCCACAAACACCATAAATCACAAACCCACCTCACAAATCACATACCCACAGTGACAAATCGGGAGAGATGAAAGATTTGGTAGAGAGATAGAGAGACAAAACGAGACGAGATCCATCTCGGAACCAAAATGATAAGACAATGCCCATCTCCATGTAGGCTTTGGTTTGGCGGTGCTCTGACATTGCCCTCATTCTCCTCCGCCAGCACCACTGCTCCACTTGGTCCGAGTGGTGCCGGAGGTTGCCACGTGTCATCGCTGTGCTCTGCCGTATGCGTGATTTCTACATGGAGATCTCTTTCCACTTCGAGAGCTCTGTCATTCCCTTTGTCGGAAAAATTGCTCCTTCCGATATGTACAAGATTTGGAAACATGACGGTAATCTTCGAACTAAAATGAGTTGGACAAAGAGTTCAGTGAACCAAAGAAGAAAAGAGAGAAGTCAAGCTCCAGAAGAAAAGAGAGAAAATAGTGTGAGAGAGAAATGATATTTTAATTGAAAGGTTAAAAAATATTATTATTTTTTATAAGATTTGAGCTATAGTAGGTTGTCATCTTTGACAGTCTACTGTAGCTAAGTTGCTAAAAATTTTACATATACCACTCTTGATGTAGCGCGTTTTTTGTGGTTTCATATGCTAAAAATAGGATTTAACATTTATACCATCTTTGATGAGAATGCTCCTACATTAATCATCTATTTTAGAAAAGTTTTTATTAGGAATTAAAAAAAAACTGTCAAAATAGTTAATCACTTTTTTTTTTTTTTTTTTCTAAATTTTTTTTCTTAAAATGATTTGCTAATGCATGCAAGGTTTTAAAAAGGGATCAGCCTGTTCGATCAGTTGAACTTGGAACTGGTCACCAGTCTAGTCCCAAAAAAAAGCCTAAAACTAGTCAAAATTAGGAATCGGGGGCAAATCTGATTTTGTCCCTGGTTCAGTTTTTAAAACTATGAATGCATGTTCTTAGGGCATACGTAAGTAAAACCCTAGATACATTATCACTTGCACATTACCCACGAAGTTTGGAACAAAAATAGTATTGGCACAGAACATTTTTACAACTTTCCATTAACATAATTTTTTTACTTATCGACTGCTAATAACAACTTTCCACTTAAATTTTGTTGTGAAATTCTTGTACTTCTAGTTTTTTTATTGGAACACAGAGTTACTATCCATTTGCCACAAAACATATGCTATGTGATAATGAACCATGTTACTACCACTATAGGAAAGATCACATATTCAACAGCCAAGTTCCGTTCAATTCACTTATTTATTTTGGAGAAATGATATGTTTACAATATTCTTATAACAAATTTTAAGTAGGAAGTTGTTGATTTTAATTTCGAATTAAACTACTTTTTTAACCTTAAAAGAAATTAGGAACGGCTGCGATTGTCTGATTAATTATAGGCTGTCCCAGTTTGTATGGACCCTATGCAGGCAGTGGTCCTCAATCTACGCCTTTCCTTTTCCATATAAAGTATAGCGAAACTTTCCTACCCCAAATAATTAAAAATATTATACAATTCAGATTTAAAATAATAATATTATTATTATAAAAAAAAGATTCAAAATAATAACTGAAATGAAATAAAATAAAATAAAATATCTTAACAAAATGATAATCTCTGCGTAGAAAGTAGAAACAGCCATAAAACGCCATATATCATTCTGACTCTCAAATCTCCACCCTTCCTTCCTTATCACACATATCTCTCTCTCTATCTCTCTCTATATCTCTCTTCCTCTCCCCATTTTTCTTTCCCACCATCTACTGGATAAGAGAGCTCTCAACTCAAACCACCATGTTAATGCTTATGCCTTCTTCATTTTCCAATTTCTGCTGAACTCCACTGCTCCCAACACCATTACTTGCACCTTCTTTTAATTTACATTTTTAATTTACCTTATAGTTTTTCACATTGTTGGTCTAGCTAGCTTATTACTAGCTCTAAATTGGTGCTCTTTTACTTCATAACCTTAAAAAGTGCATTAAATAAAACACCCTTACTCTCAATACTTATAACAAGCTCTAGAGACTTTCTGTTCTGCTACCTGGTAATTACTCCTAAGCTCCATATATAAGCTTTCAAAGAAACTTCCTCCTTATACTTTATTTATTTATTATATTTTATCTTTGAGATAACTTAATTCTATACTATTTTATTTTGGCATATGTCACTGAATATGTTTTTAAATATTATAGGTTTACTTATAGAGTTTCAAGTTCAACCCTTCAGCTCATTTAGTTGAACTGAGGTCGAAAATGTCGCCTAGAAACAGTCGTGGAAAGGCCAAAGGAGAGAAGAGGAAGAAAGAAGATAAGGGTATTACGGTTATGGCTTCTGTTATTATTGTCTATTGATTGAATTAACTCTTTGAAGTTTTTGAACTAGCCTAGTCTTTCTTGCAGTTCTTCCAATCGTCATGGACATCACCGTGAACCTTCCCGATGAAACTTGTGTTATTTTAAAGGTTTGGTGCTTTTTAAGTTCATGTTCTTTCTTCTTTTTCTTTTTGGTTGGCTTTTTAATTTTGAATTTTGATAATTTGATAATTGGAGGGGGAGGATTTAAATATCTGTATTTTTGTTGAAAACGCTAAATGATAAAAATACCAGTTGAGTTATGAGACTCTTGGCTAATACTTTTCTTTTTAATTTTATAAACAAATTGCTAATTTATGGTCTGTTTGGATTGAAGGAGAGAAAGGGAGAATAGAATAGATTAGATTTAGTATAAAATTAGCTTATTTTTAGTCAATTCTACTTTACTCCATTCCAATCTCCCTTTATTCAAACAAGTCATAATGTTTTCAAAAAGGTATTTATTAATTGATATGCAGTATCAGTCACTAGCGCTTACTTTTTGTGTATGTTTTATTAATTAGTAATCATTACTGATTGGTATATTGAATGCTTTGAATTTGTAGTGTTATGAATTGAGACATACTGTTGCTTGGCTAATTTAAGAATCAAAACTAAGCAGTCCTAAACTAAAAGTCCCTAACCAACCAATCTGATTTTGACATGGGTTGTTAATAGGTACAGGTATTAATTAATTAATTAATTATAAGTAGTAAACAGTGTTAGCAGCAGCAAATGAATCCAAATTGCAATTTGGCAAATATTAGGTCGGAAAGCTGAGCAAGTTGCAGTTGCACACCAACACCATGATCGAGTGGTTAAGAAGGTTCCGTAATTTGACCATATAGAAAGAAAGATATTTGTATTAAAAATAGCTGTAGTTTTTCTCATATTGTGAATTTTATTTTCTATGTTAAAGATAAACGCTAGCTTATTATTAGTCTTTGATATTGAAATGTTTATATTTATTGAAACTGACAGGGAATATCAACGGACAGGATCATCGATGTTCGTCGGCTTTTGTCCGTAAGGACCGAAACTTGCAACATCACTAATTTCTCGCTATCGCATGAGGTAGAAATTCCATACCAACGCCTTTTTCTTTTTCTTTTTTTTTTCTTAAAATTTTAAATATATATTAATTACATTTAAAGTCAAATTTGAAAATTTAACTTAAGAGTGCAAAAAATTTACCAATTTAGTATTATAAAAAATTATTTTATCTATTTTATTACATTATTTTACAAAACAATTAACATTAGTAGTTTTATTTTAATATTCAATACAATAAAATAAAACTTTTAATAAAATATTGTTTTCTTTAACTTGCACTGCATCTCAACAGTCTAATTTTTTGACTTTTCTTCCGCTATTGCAATATGCTTTTAGTATTATTGGTGGCTTGGTGCTAAAAAAATCATTTTTATCACCGCCAATGGCAATGCTTATAACATATATTGGGAGGTCAGATTCATTATGTAAACGGAGCAAATACAATACCAACCGTACAAGACATGTTTGTCTGCCGCATGTGTGTTTTTTTTGGGACAGATTCAAAATCACACGTCTCCATTCCACCGATGGTCTTTCGGGATACAACGTACGGGACATCATAATAACTTTGCAGTCACCCCTTCCTAAGAAAGTATCTAATTTTCGTGGACAAACTTAAAAAAAAAAATATATATATATATATATATTAACATGCATATATATTTTAAAAATTTATTAATTAGAGAGTATATTTTATATATTCCTAATATTTATGTTAATTTTTGTATCGGATGTCATTTGTCATTCAATTCATAAATTTATTTTTTATGTATAGTTTTAAATTATAAAAATTTATAATTTAAACATTTGATCATGGACGATATAATAAGAAAATGTAACTCAATAGTGGATTTATCAAAATTCTTATCTAATAAAAATATATTGAGTAGAGTTATAACCATTGACTATAAACTAGTTTGTTGTAGAACTTTATCCATATTGTAAGTATGATATAACATGCATCCAACCCATATGATACCACTTGCCTGTCCATACAAAATTTTATTGGTTGTTTAGATAGAATCAAAGCCTCCAATTTTTATAAAATGCAAATTTTCAAGGAAGTCTAGACCTACAATTTAGACTAACTAATAAATTACGACTATTCTTTGTTCATGTGTCTACATTGAAATTTATACAGGAACCTTGAATGAGATAAAGATAAACTCTAGCTTCTTGGAATTTACCAATTAAATAAATAATAAATCATCATAATCCAAATTAATTTAACTTCATCATAATTCAAATTAATTTATTTGTTACAACTTACAACATAATATATTTACTCAATACCAATGAAAATAAATTAGAACCCCACAAATAAGTTCTACGATTTTGTCAAATTCCTCATTCTTAATTTGTAATAAGAATCATGAGTTGAGTATAACAAAATTTTAAAGGTTCATAATTTGTTCTTTTAATTTCTTTTAATTTTGTTTTGAGCAGTTTTCAAGTTTGAGCTTAATATTACTGACCTAAATTATATGTTTAGGCTTGATTTATTTTGTGTCAAACAAATTTTAATTTTAATATGACCTAATGGATTAAATTCTCTTTTTTTCATAAAAGGAAATATGACAAATAAAATTTTTAGTCTACTCATAAATGTGCACTATTGATTAATAACTAAATTATAGTGTAGATTATCTTATGTAACTAATTAGATAGATTAATTTTCATTTGTTACTCTATGAAAAAATTTTAGTTTATTACAAAAATTAAATTTATCAACCTTATATATTTAACGTATAAATTCCATAATTGTATTTGTATTATCAATAACTTAAAAATAATAATTTAATATTTATAAACGTTATCAAACTTAAAGAGTATTTGTGAGTATATTTTATACATCTAAAAAAACAAACAAACACTATATATATATATATATATATATAAAATACATACACACAAATAGAGTTTGAGTTTGTTCATGAGTAAATTATATATACATCTAAAAAAACAAACAAACACTATATATATATATATATATATATAAAATACATACACACAAATAGAGTTTGAGTTTGTTCATGAGTAAATTATCATATTTAATAATTGGGCTTAGACATGGACTTAAGCTTGGTTTATTTGCTAGAGAAATCATCATAAACAAGGTTTTATTTATTTATTTATTTATTTTTATTCTTTTTATTTTTAAATTCAAATAAAATTTAAATTATTTATAAACAACTCAATTAATTTAAAGTCTTAAATGTTGGAGTAAGAATGCACTCATAGAAACATAGACAAAGGCATTGGCAAAATTCTTAGAGGGGACATTGGAAACAATCAAATTTAATCACATCTAATTGGCTTTAATTTATATAGTCATATTAATTTTTTTGGTTGGAGTTGTAGCCATTGACTACAATCTAGTTTGTAGTTAAACTTTGTCTATGTTGAGGCACCTCATTCCTTCTCGTACCCTCTCATATTACATAATAAAAAATTTTGTTTGGTTAGTTTACTCGCTTAACGGTGAGCCAATATGTGACTTTAAGCAAATAACTAAATAAGCTTAATTATTTAAGAAGAGAATCAGATTTTTTATTTGTTTATTTAAATTTATACTTTTTGTCACACCTTTAAACAAATAAACTAACGGTTAATAAGCTTAACCAAACGCAAAACCCAACAATTTTTGGTACAAGAAAAATATTTGTTTACCTTAGTTTCTCATCAGTATATTGTTGAGGGGTAAGAAATGTAAGAAATGGGTACTAATGTTTTTCTTTCTCTTTTTGTGATCACGTAATTTCTTATTTCTTGAAGTGAACTTAAAAATAAAAAACCATATATATTGATAGTTATCTTTTTTTTCTTTTTGAGAAAAAGAAAAGAAAAGGTAATTAATATATATTATATTAGGGGTAAAATAGGTATTTGGTAGTTAATCTTTTCGAGCTTGCAGGTTAGGGGGTCACATTTAAAAGACACGGTGGACGTTTCCGCACTGAAGCCTTGTGTACTCACTCTGGTCGAAGGTAAAAGACTAAAGACTGTAAAGAAACTTACAAAACTCCAAACGGCGCCGTTTGTCTTTGTTTTACAAAAGCGAGAATCAAAAAACGACGCCGTTGGTATTACATATAATTATATTTTTATGTGAAGTGTGAACTGACCGGGGGGAAATTGCAGAGGAGTACGATGAAGAGTTGGCAGTGTCGCACGTTAGGAGAGTGTTGGACATCGTGGCCTGCACGACCAGCTTTGGCGCGTGGGGGTCAAAGAACAACAGCCCAAAATCCGATGAAAATGCAAATGCAAATAATAAGTCGAAATCCGATGAAGAGGAAGAGACGACGAGGCATTCGTGTCCAAAGCTCGGAACCTTCTATCACTTTTTCTCTCTCTCCCACCTCACCCCTCCTCTCCAATGTACGTCATTTTATTACACTACTGCTTTGCTTACTATGTTTCTTTCTTTCTTATTTTTTTAGTTTGAGTTTCTCTTAATTTTTTAAGATTAAACTACACTTCTTCTCACCTTTAAAAGTTTGATGTACCACCGCCGTCACTTTGGCGGTGTGAGACAAGGTCCGGTGCTTAAGTTTCCAGAAGGTAGTTACACATATAAAATTTCTATCTTGTATATATATATATATATATATATATAAAAAAGTTTGATGTTGTTTTTATTTCATATGTGAGACAAGGTCCGGTGCTTAAGTTTCCAGAAGGTAGTTACACATATAAAATTTCTATCTTGTATATATATATATATATATATATATAAAAAAGTTTGATGTTGTTTTTATTTCATTTTTTTAATTAAATTTTTATTTTTATTTTTATGTTTGATTCCGTTTTCATATTGCCACTTGCCGTAGCCTTATGTTGACATATAATTAAACCATGGTCACTCATACAAGAGTAATGCTAGTAGAACCCGAATGGCAAGTTGTGATTGGTGAAGTTATGTCGCCCACATGACCCACTGACACATTTTCACTAATCACAACTTGCAATGTGGGGAGCTGTGACACAAAGTTGTGCCAATTTTTGTAGCCAATTTTTGTAGTACTAGCATTATTCCCCATATAATACGGAAAATGTTTCGAACTGCTTATATATATTTTTATTAGACGTAAATTTTGAAATTTCAAGAAGATTAAAGATCGTAGTAATGTTATTAATCAAATGTTTCAATTTCAAGTTTTTGTAGTATAAAATTATGCATAAAAAGTAATTTTATTGATTGAATAGTAAAAAATATTTGATTTGAACAAAATTTGACATACATGTTAAGAACATAAGAAATATGTAATTTAATGGTTAGATTTTTAAAATTTATACTCAATAAAAAGATATATGAGGTGTTTAAAGAGTTTCTTTCCAAACTAGTTTGGGAATAAACCTTGTTCATGATACCAAGTATCACGAGATTACTACTGGAAATGAACCAATATCAATATGAAAATGGAATCAAAATGTAAGAGGCCAAAAGAAAACCAATCAAAGGACGAAAAATGTAATCTAATCTAATTTTAATTAATTGAAGAATATTGAAGATGATGTGATTTGGCATGAATAATGTGAATGCTGTTGGCTTGGTTGCAGTTATAAGGAAAGCAACAACGAGACAACATGTTGATGAGATTAATTCAGCTGCTGATTATCATCTTTTCTCCTTTGATGTAACACTTTCTTCCCATCTATAATAAGTATAGTGTTGCATATATATATATATATATATATATATATATATATATTTTTTTTTTTTTTCCATTTAGTTTTAGATGTTTTGTAAACTTGGATGGGGTTGTGTTTGTTTCGGTTTTGTTATTGGTCAGGTGAAGCTTTGCAATGGGAAGTTGGTTCATGTGGAAGCTTGTAGGAAGGGATTTTATAGTCTTGGAAAGCAGCGAATACTAACTCACAACCTTGTTGATTTGTTACGACAGCTTAGTAGGGCCTTTGATAATGTTAGTTCAGTTACTTTATTTTGCCATTCAAATCCTTTTTTCATGATAATTTTCTGTTACTTTTATTCATTTTTAGTTTGATTATGTTTAAAATTCAATAACTAAACAAAGAAAAAGATAAAACACGGATCACTCTCTGAAATAGATATAAGCTTTGCAATTGCATCTTGTTGGTATATTTGAACAGCCTATATGTGTTCCAAGTCTAACTTGTTGAAACAGAAGAAAGAAAAGGCTGAGATGTGCAACTCTCATATATTCGAAAAAATGCTGCAACAATGAGCATGCTGCATTTGAGAAGCTTTTGCTTGATAATGTCAAGTAATAGTGCCTCACTAAACAAGATATAAATATTTGTGTAGTGTTTCTACCAGTATAAGATGGTGTTGAATTCTCTGTCGTGGATGTTGGGATTTTTTGAATTATAACCATGCATTGTTTGAATCTAAAGGAATGTTGACTTGGTTTGGTCATATGTTTTTCATAAACGGAATTTCTGGCTATATAGTCTCTTCTTCAACTTGCAATATATTTTAGTTTATTCTTTCCTTTTGCTGCATTCTTATTCTTTTGAATGGTAAAGAATTTGGTTGTTGCTCATATCACAGGCTTACAATGATCTCATGAAAGCATTTTCAGAGCGCAACAAGGTAACATTATGAAATTTATTTTCTATTTCATACTTGCTTTGACTGACATTGCCAAGTTTAATGACTTCTCTGCCATTATAGTCAGTTGGTTCCCATATTCTATAAATGAATTTTCTTCTACCACCTGCAGTTTGGGAATCTTCCGTATGGCTTCAGAGCCAATACATGGCTTGTTCCTCCTGTTGCAGCACAGTTACCCTCTGTTTTCCCTCCTCTCCCAGTGGAGGACGAAACTTGGGGAGGAAATGGAGGTGGTCTAGGAAGAGATGGAAAAAGTGATTTGATTCCTTGGGCTAACGAGTTTCTGTTTCTTGCATCTATGCCTTGCAAGACAACGGAGGAGAGGCAGGTTCGAGATAGGAAGGCATTCCTTCTTCACAGCCTATTCGTTGACGTTGCCATTTTCAGAGCTGTCAAAGCTGTCCAGCATGTAATGGAACAGCCGGATTTAATTTGTTCTGTTTCAAATGGCGAAATTCTTTATACGGAGAGGGTTGGGGATTTGAGCATCATGGTCATGAAAGATGCATCCAATGCGAGCTGTAAGCTAGATACTAAAATTGATGGAATTCAAGCAACTGGAGTGGATGAAAAGAATCTAGCAGAACGAAACCTACTAAAAGGGATCACTGCTGATGAAAACACTGCTGCTCATGTAAGATAATTTCTAAAAAATGTAATTGATCAATAATACTTTGTAAAATTGGTACAATTCAGGTGATTTTTGCTAAAATGATTGAAGAATGGGTTGCATATGAGTGCAGGACATTGCCACTCTAGGTGTTATCAATTTAAGATATTGTGGTTATATCGCAACAGTGAAAGTTGAGCAAAGAGAGAATGTCAAGGGCAGCAATCCATCTCAAAGCATTGAACTCCTTGATCAACCTGATGGAGGTGCCAATTCTCTTAATATTAACAGGTACTTTACCCTTAAAATGTTTAGTACCATCATAATCCATGGAGCCTGTTTAGTACAACTTGATTTTCACCTTTTTGAAAATGGGCTGCTTATAAAAATTGGACCCAGAAAAAAGTGAGGATTTAAAAAGTTGTAATTTGAAAGAGTTCATTTTCAAACTGCTGAAACAAATGGGCCCCATATCACCCTTACATAATTTTTTACATACCCACAAGTGGAGAATTCATGATTTTTGTTGTGAGCTAGAAGTTCTAATGCTAATGAACTCAGCTATTCCTTCTGTTGAATACTCACATCATGATGGTCTCATATATGAATTAAGGTCTATCCAAGGTTTTGAGGTTATTTATTTAGATAATGAAGGCATGGTAATCGTAAGCCAATAGAAGAAACTGACTTTGCACATATAGCACTGGTCAGTAAAACCCATGCCTCTCTTAATGAGATCAGAGAATTATTACTAACTCTTACATCCTTTAAGGCTTTAGCCTATATCACTTTATTGCTTTTTTTGATTGCTATGTATGTTTAATATACATATTCATATTCTTTATCTCTCTGTCTCTCTCTCATAAATAAAGAATATTTCAAAAGATTGCAAAAAGGAAACCACTAGTACACGGGATAAAGATGCATATTTGTTCATTTTACAGCTACAGTTCCATATATTGCACCATACTTCGTTATCTGATGGCATATGGTCCTTTTGTGGCTCTCTTTCAGTCATTTGGATGTAGTACAGAGTCTAATTATTACTTTGTTCCTTACAGTTTGAGATTGCTTCTTCACAAAACTCCACCTCCAGAGTACTATAAGCCTGCACCACATATGCAAAGTTTGGGGCATGAAGAGATCAATGCTTCCCGATCTTTTGTAGAGGGGCTGTTGGAAAAAAGTCTTGCTAAGCTCGAAGAGAAGGAACTAGGATTGGACCATGTTGTGAGATGGGAGCTTGGAGCCTGCTGGATACAACATTTGCAAGACCAGAAAAATACAGGTAAGGATAAGAAGCCATCTGGTGAGAATGCAAAGAATGAAATGAAGGTTGAGGGACTTGGGACAAATCTTAGATCCCTTAGGAATAACAGGAAGAAAACAGATGGAAGCAATCTCAAAGGGCAGTTTGAAAACTCTAGATCGAATGCAGAAGGTGTTATTGGGGAAGCTGAACATTCTATTTTGCCTGCCATAGAATCTCAGCTTGAAACCAATGCAAAAGAAAATGAGCTTGCCATGAAGAGGGTGTTGTCTGAAGCAGCCTTTGCTCGATTAAAAGAAACAGAAACTGACCTTCATTGCAAGGTAAAATCTTGTACCTGTTTTTCAAGAGCATATCTCTCTTTGTTTGTACCTTAGGGTCTGAACTAATCTACAATATGTCATTGACAGTCTTTTCAAGAACTGATTGACTTGTCCCAAAAATATTACACTGAAGTTGCTCTTCCAAAACTGGTAATTACTGAATATTATTTGTTTGATTGTTCTAATCAATCTGCCTATTAATATGGTTATGGTGATTTACTTCAAGTGTTTGTCTTGCAATTCAGGTAGCAGATTTTGGTTCATTGGAACTCTCGCCAGTTGATGGCCGAACTCTAACTGATTTCATGCATACTAGAGGTCTTCGAATGCGTTCTCTGGGGCATGTTGTAAGTGCCTTATTCTGACCCAGGCTTTTGATGCTTTTCTGTTACATTTCTATCTACCTAAAAGGGATCTATATCCTTCACTTTGTTGGGTATCTTGGGTTCCTATCGCACTTTGATAGTACTTGTTGTACTTAGGGTAACATCCACTTAGCTTTCTGGAAAATGTTGTGAAAGAATTGAAAAAAGAGTAACAAAGCTTGTCTTGGTCTGTAATTTAAGTATTGTCATCTACTATATCAACCTCTTATTGCTGCATTACTGACTGTAGAAACAATCTTTACTAGCCTGTTGATGTCTGGACTGCACCAGAGACTGATCTTGCTTCTTCTATTTGCTTCAAAATTTAGCCTTTCGTTTTTCTTATTGACACATCCAAAGTCATTTGTTGTTGTTGTATTTTATTATTATTATTTTTAATCTTTACTCTGGAACTGTTAGAAGATTTTGTATTCTAGATAAAAAAGAGAATTTGACTATAATTTATAACTTTGAGATCAAATTCTACATGTTTTTCCTTACTTAAAGATGCTCGCCTCTTTGTTTTCTTTGTAGGTCAAGCTTTCAGAAAAGCTACCACATGTGCAGTCACTGTGTATTCATGAGATGATAGTACGAGCTTTTAAGCACATTCTTCAGGCAGTGATTGCTGCTGTTGATAACACAGAGAAAATGGCAGTATCAATAGCTGCTGCATTGAATATGATGCTTGGTGTTCCTGAAAATGAAGAGTCAAACAAATCTTGCAATGTCCATTCCCTTGTCTGGAGATGGCTGCAGGTCTTCTTGAAAAAGAGATTTGAATGGGATCTTAGTAGCTTGAACTACAAAGATATTAGAAAATTTGCAATTCTACGTGGATTATGTCATAAGGTACATAACACTAGACCATAAATTCCAGAGTTTGAGCAATATCCGGAATTTTATTTTATTGTCTGTGAATTTGCACTTCGTTAATTTATAAAAGGTTCATATATTTTTGGGATTTTCTGCGGTTGCATTGGATTGAATTGTATGATATATCGTTGGCAATTTACACATTTTTTTTACTTAAGAATGCTTCAATCAGTAACAGGGGGAATGCAAAGAGTTGGGACACGCATAGGTCTGTTTGATGTGCCACATGAATTGATGATTGTGATTGCTTACACTTAAAGCCTTTTAAATTATTCATTATAGTATAGTGCAAGAAAGCACAGACATGGCAGTTTGCCTGCCTTGCCTGTGTTGGATGCATATGGGACACGGCATACACCTAGGACACAGCTGCACGTGTGCCCTTTTTTTTTTTTTATAATAATTAGACACTGCTGGGACATGGCGAGGACACAGACAGGACATGGCGAGGAGGGGAAAAGAAAAAACAGAAGTGAAAACCCTAACTTGAATTTTCTTGATCTCTTGATCTCTCTCCTTCTCTCAGTCTCACACTCTCACGCTGATCTCCTCTTGCCTCTTCTTCTTCTTCCACTCATGCCAATCTCACCTCTCTCAGTTTATTCTTCTCTGCACGTTGTTTCTTCTTCTCTGCCTCACTTTGCCGTTGCTGCTTTGTTGTCTATTTCATTGCATCTGTTTCTTCTTTCTTGTATTATCTTTCACTAACCCATTTTCTTCATTTTGTATGCCATGCCAGCTACCCTCTGTCCCAGCATGTGACTGACAATTTATTAAATAACCTTAAAGGTTGTGTGCAAAGTTTGAATATTTTCAAAGCACAGAAAAAGCTGCCAAAACATTAATTGCTTTCTTTCTTTTCCTAAAATGGTTCACTAAAAAGTGCCCTAAGGGCATCCGTTAACTTTTCTATTTTTACTATTATTGAATTGAAATGTTGGGTTAAGGCGTGTGTAAAAATAAACAAAACATTAAGATTACCATGGTTCAAGAGAAAGTAATATTATCGACTCGGAGACTTTAATATTTTAAATGAGACATAAATTTATAGGTTTATATATTATTTATTTATTTATTTATAATTAATTAATATACATATTTCCGTCGCACCCGAATCTTACTTTTTCAAAAATTTCCGTGTCGCCGTACTGTATCTGCACCCGTATCCATGTAGGTGCTTCCTATACGTGCTACTGAGTTTGATGGCCACGTGCATCTGATTAGATTATTTTTGGCTGGCTGGAATGATGGCTACCAACTACTGTGATGTGTTCCTTAATTCATGAATTATGTGGATGCATTTTTCTCCCTGACTCCATTTTTTATATGTAACTTTCTATAATGCTTAGGTTTTATCTAATGTATAAATAATGCAAAAAAAAAAAAAAAAAAAAATGATATTTTGATCAAACTTGGGGAAATCATGGCAGGAAAACAATAGGTATAGTATTTTCCATGCTTCTAGAAGTTGATAGATCATAGGTGTTATAGATATCAATGGAAGATGAATGCTGCATCACTAGCAGTTCTTCTGTCTCTCACCCTCCTTTTCTCTCCCTTTATAGGTGGGTATTGAGCTGGTTCCAAGGGATTTTGACATGGATTCTCTGAACCCATTCCGGAAATCAGATATTGTCAGCTTGGTCCCAGTGCATAAGGTGATGAAGTAGAAAAATAATGGAAACATGTTCTCTTTTATTGTGTGTCAGAATTGATTTTGTTTCTACAGATTTTGTATTCAAGTGCATTTTCTGCTTCTTTGCAGCAAGCGGCATGCTCATCAGCGGATGGGAGGCAACTCCTGGAATCATCAAAAACAGCTTTGGATAAGGGAAAGCTTGAAGACGCGGTTTCCTATGGGACAAAGGTATAAGGTTTCCAAAAGCACATGGATATACTTCTATTCTATGAAACTATATATATATATATATATATAAGGTGTATCAGAAGCTATTCTTTGTCTCTTCCATATCAGTATTGTAGCGTGTTACCTGCTTTACTTTTCTTATTTTTGCAGGCTCTTACAAAGCTGGTAGCAGTTTGTGGTCCATACCATCGAATGACGGCAGGGGCTTACAGCCTCCTTGCTGTAGTTTTGTATCACACTGGAGATTTCAATCAGGTCTTTTTGTAGTCCCTTTTGTTTTGCTTTTGCTGGGACATCTCTGCATTTGTATAAGTTTAGTGTTACTCTTCCAAAACAGTGTTGAAAATATTCTTAAATGCCCATAATAAATTATGCATTTCTTTGTAGTAGTGGTTTTCAAGTCACATTAATTCAACAGTTTGTCCCAATCTCAGGCCACAGTTTATCAACAGAAAGCTCTGGATATCAATGAGAAAGAACTAGGTCTTGATCATCCAGATACAATGAAGAGTTATGGAGATCTTGCTGTCTTCTATTACAGACTTCAACACACAGAGCTGGCTCTAAAGTATGCTTTGATCTTGCATATTTTGATGTTAATGTCTAAATCTATGTTATAATCTTTGTGGTTTGTACTTTTCAGTTTTCAATCTGGTATCTGACTCAGTGTTGTGTAATGGTTACCCTTCATGGTCTATGTGATGCATTCTCTACTTTCTTTCTTATGCTGATAATGTATAAAATTACTATAATAATTATTGGAATTGTCATTTCCTTTTTCAGTGATTTATGCCCTGCATGTTTGGTATAAATTAGCTGTTTGGGCTGGTCTCTAGCTGTTATGTTAGGTTTTGTCAAATGTCAACATGGTTTACAAGTGTTGTTCATCAGGTATGTAAAGCGAGCACTGTATCTTCTACATCTCACATGCGGTCCATCTCATCCAAACACTGCTGCAACATACATCAATGTGGCTATGATGGAGGAAGGCCTAGGGAATGTGCACGTAGCCCTCAGATATCTCCACAAAGCTCTGAAATGTAACCAAAGGTTACTTGGGCCAGACCATATTCAGGTTTTGTTTGTTTACTTTCTTTCTTAATCTTGGCTGAAGCATAAAGTTCATTTAATATAAATTTCTTAAACCGATGGCAATAATAGTCTATTTAATGAGAGGTAGGCTTCCCTCTCCCATGAGTTGAACCTAAGACATCCATTTATGAAAGGGGTTTTAGTTAATTTCTGGATGAGAGAATACATATAGCAATCCATTATTACTTGGATTATTCTGATATCTGCAATGAGATATGGTACACCTGTTAAAATGTGTCAACAAGGGGATAGGCTTGCTATTCAAGTGAAGATCCTAATGCAAAGTAGGTTCCCTTTCAACCTATCAAACATGAATGAAATTTGTTAATTATCATCATTTGCTAAACCTGGTGTTTCTCCACAAAAGGGGCACATCAATTCGTTTAGGTACATTGGGCAATCTTTTCGAAAACAGAGAAAATCATTTTTGTGCCTCAATATTCTAAAATGACAACTATTACATTTTTCAAAAACTAGATTGCGAATAATATCTGCACTGGCAATTTGTTTCTTAATAAGTTTTGGCTCCAAGGGGAGGGAGAAGGGGAGATGTGAACTAGTGACCTCCACTTTATGAAGCAAGATTCTTATCTCATTTAATGATAGCCCCATCTAGATACCTTTTAACTAGCACCATTCAGCATTAGCTTGTATTTTTTATTGTTTTTCATTCTTATCAATGAAAAAGCATCTCTTATGTGATCAAAATCATGTCAAACATTTTTCTACAAGGGGTTTCTGTTAAAAGACTACTTAACTGGACAACAGAAACAGAGAGAAATTCATTACAGGCACTCAAGTAGTAATAATCTTGATGTCAGGTGGTAGACAGTTGAACAACATACAGGGGCTATTTCTACTGGAAATGCATATTTTGTTGTGAACTAATGAATGGCCTCTGAAACTCCATTTACACTTCATCCATGCTTGCAAACTAATTGTTTTACTTTACCTCTGGAAATTTTATTCTACACCCAAAATTTACATAATATTTTCTTTATACCTTTTGAGAAGTAATTTCCTCTTTTGATTTCACTCCAGACTGCAGCAAGTTACCATGCAATTGCAATAGCACTCTCATTGATGGAAGCATACCCTTTGAGTGTTCAGCATGAGCAAACAACCTTGCAAATTCTGCGAGCAAAGCTGGGTCCGGATGACCTTCGTACACAGGTATCTTCTTAGGTTCTGGCCTTTCCCCTGTAGTCATTTAGTCATTCTGGCTACTTTATACTGCAAGTGCTCATTGACTTAGAACATCTTGGCCACATTTCATAACTACTAAAGCATACAGGAAATTTTACTAGCATCCATTATTAGCGATTTTTCTAAATTTTCTATTTAGTTATTTAATTTTTTTAGTTTTCCCCTTCTTTTCTCTCTGGTAAACTGTTTTATAATTTGTTTAAATCTCAATTTTGTTATCCATAGTAATTTTATATTTTGTAATCAAATACTGCAGGATGCTGCTGCTTGGCTTGAGTACTTTGAGTCCAAGGCTTTTGAACAACAAGAAGCTGCACGAAATGGTACTCGGAAGCCGGATGCATCCATAGCAAGCAAAGGCCACCTTAGGTAAGTTAGCATTGTCCTTGGATACTGATAATTTGAGCCATGCCAATTACTATTAACTTGTCATGCATGCAGTTTACTCTGCTACTTTATTGACTAATCAGTCCCTTATGATGCTTGCTATTGGTATGGTTGCTTTCTTAATTACACCGTTGGGATGCAGATTCCTTGATAACATTGAGCTTTATGCAGCTGTTCTAGTTTATTGGCTAGTCACACTGTTGGGATGCACTGTTATCATGTAGTTGCTTTCTTAATTTTCCAATATATATATAAATTACTAGTAGGAACTTTCCCCATAGTGATATTAGGTTTTGCCAAGTGGCGTATTCCTAAAAAATTCTTTTCATTTAGTCTTCAACATCATCAAATCTTTGAATTTATGTCAAAGTATTAATTCATTATCATGTGTTAATGGCTAGATAGATGCATTTATTTCCATGAGTTAATTAATTTTGTCCAAGTATACATGCCGAATTTCATGTTAATCAGATGCTATTTACTATTTTATCAAATATTTTACAAAATAAAAAATATAGATATTTTTTTAAATCTCTAATCGTCTTAATATTTTTTTGCAACTATGGAGAATATAAAGAGGCAATGTAATATCTAACCAAAAATTTACATTTTTTTAAAACTCATTTTAGTGACAAATAATATACAATTGAAATTCATTTCCCAAATATAATTGATGACATGTAATATAATCAAAATTAATTTCCGAAATATTATAACACATAATGAGTATTATTGAACCATAGAAATAATTTCTTATTAAAATTTTAAAAATGAACTAATAGCGTACATGCACATTCCGCAGAACATCAGCTAGTCGATATTAAAAAGTAGAATCTATTCCAAAATCTTAACTTTGGAAATGTAAACATGGAAAAATAGTGGGACCAGGTGATCCAACAGTCAATGGCTTCCTTGAGAATAATCCAGTCCAAAGTCTTTCATGTTGAATTGATTGAAAATTTCCTCTGTACATTACTCATTTCAGCTTTTCTGTGAATAATATACTTTTGAAATACATATTTAACATAATTAATCAGGTCAAGATGCTGCACTGGAATATTTAGCCAAGCAACCCTGTTGAACTGTCACTATCATGCATGTGTGCTATAATGAAGTTTGCTAGAGACTGATTATATGACACTTTCTTTGCCAACATGCACATATTCTTGTTAGTAACTAATGATATGATTTATAAATCTGGCAGTGTGTCAGATTTGCTTGACTACATTAATCCAAATCACGATGCCAAAGGGAGAGATGGAGCAGTAAGGAGGAAAAGCTATATTGCAAAGGTATGTTGGAGCCTAGATCATGTTTGTTCAAAATTAATTTAACCCATCATGAGCAAATGAAATCTGGAATAAACTTAAACCTGTTTTTCTTTCCACACTGATAGTACGTGAAGAATTCTCCTAGTGGTGCTGTTGACAGATGCATTTTCAAGGAAATGATTGCTTGTCATGTTAACAGCACCTTTCATTGAATGGTTAAGACCCATTAAAAAGAAAATAGAGAATGTATCTGGCCCAAATCTTAAATTAACCAAGCAGCCATATTGAGTTTCCCAGAAGTAAGCTTTGGCTGAAGCTTGGCATTTGGCCTAACCCATAGCACCAAACTTTAGTGGTCTGAGACGAGTCCAAAGAGCTCTTCTTTAGAAAGGTTCCCCACATTATTAAAAAAAAAGTAAAACCTTTTTACTAAAAACAGATGAGGATGGGAATGCTCCAGTCTAGATTGAATGAGGTTCAAAATGTATTTAACTTCTTCAAAAAAGAAGCCATGATGGCTCATAGATTGAGGGGATAGTTTACTAGGCAGACTGACTCATCTGTATGGGAACCCTCCACCTGTACCTAAGATGTATTGCATTCTTCAAATGACTGCCAATATGCAATGTCCCTTCTATGTATACACCTCTGTACTCACCTGTCATCAACATATTCAAACAAACTCAATTTTCTTTTGCAGGTGAAGGGAACATCTCATCAAGATTTAAGCCCACGAAGTTCTGATGAAACTACCAAAGAGGAGATTTCAGATGAAGAGACGCCTATACCTGAAACAGAAGTTAGTGCAAATGCTAACCAGGAGATTAGCCCTGTCCCTATTGAGTCCCAACAATCTGTCATGGAAAAGACTGTAGAGGAAAATCCAAATATTGCCCACGAAATCTTTTCTGAAACACATGCTGAAGGAGAGGATGGATGGCAACCGGTTCAAAGGCCAAGATCAGCTGGCTCATATGGTCGGCGACTGAAGCAGCGGCGTGCAACTATTGGAAGGGTCTATAGTTATCCAAAAAAGAATGTGGACACAGATATAGATTATTCTCCGGTCAAGAATACTCATAAGACCAGTAAGTATTACCTATTAAAGAAACGAACAACTTCACATGGGAGTTATACAGATCACCAAACATTGAACCCTGCCCAAGGCACCAAATTTGGACGGAGAGTAGTCAAAACTGTAACATACAGGGTCAAGTCAATGCCTTCATCTACCAAAACTGCTACAACAGAGACCCCTGGAAATAGTGGTGAGCTTTTCAGTTCTCCGTTATCTTGTCCAAATTCTGCGCCAAATGATGTTGGCCCAGTGAAAAATTCAATTGTCTGTCTTGGAAAATCACCTTCGTACAAGGAAGTAGCATTGGCCCCGCCAGGTTCCATTGGTAAATTGCAGATCTGGGTGCCCCAAAGTGATTTTCTGGATAATCGAGAACTTGTCTTTGGAAAACATGAAGAGGAAATGAATGAAGTAAAAGGAAATGACAAATTAATTAGAACAGAGATGGAAAGTGTATTTGAAGAAAAAAATGAGAATTCTATACCAAATTCCACAGATCACTTAAAAGAGGAAATTGTAGTTGTTGAGAAGAAAGAAGACACTCAGTTAACTGATGGAATGGAAGATAATCCTTCTTTGGTGGAATCAGAGAGCGTGGAAGGACTTGAATCTGGTAGAGTTGAGGTTCAAGAATTGGTAGAGACTGGCATAATTGATGGCATGCCAAATGGTATTGATTCTCTCAAAGGGGAGGTGAGTGAGGAGGATTCATCTACCAGTTCTGAAACCCAACAAAATTCACAATCTAACTGTCAAGGAGCAGAGGATCTGCAGGAAAAACCCTTTATTCGAAATTCAAGTGATGTAAGAGGATACCCCAATAAGAAGTTGTCTGCATCAGCATCTCCGTTCAATCCATCACCAGTCATTACACGTCCGGCAGTGGCCATGAATATCACTCTTCCTTCTGGTCCTGTTGCTGTTCCAGCTATTGCACCCTGGCCGGTAAACTTAAATGTTCACCGTGGGCCTGCTGTCCTACCCACAGTTAATCCAATTTGCTCCTCCCCTCATCATCCATACTCGTCACCTCCACCAACCCCAAACATGATACAAGCATTGCCCTTTATGTACCCTCCATATGCTCAAAGCCAAGCAGTACCAACCAGCACATTTCCTGTGACGAGCAGTGGCTTTCATCCTAACCATTTCACGTGGCAGTGCAATGTGAACCCAAATGTTTCAGAGTTTATTCCTGGTACAGTTTGGACTGGCTGCCATCCAGTGGAGTACTCTGTTCCTCAACCTGTTGTTGAGCCGATATCTGATCCCATGTTGGAGACAAAACTGCAGCCTGATGATTCTGGAAGCCCAAGCTCATCTTCGATTCTGCCAGTGGACATTGATAATGTGGGGGAAGCAAGGAAAGAAGTGAATCTTCTAGCATCAGAGGAAAATCAGATTGCAAATGAAGTTGCTGAAATCGGACTGGAAAGTGTTAAGGAAAATGGTCACCCTATTCTGTCTAGGGTTGAAAATGCTCTGAGTGAACCAAGTCAGAACAATAGCTCAAATGATGATGCTGGAAAAAGCGGTGAAAGTAAGATTGATGGTGAAAAAACCTTAAGCATTTTGACTAGGGGGAGAAGAAACCGAAAGCAGACTCTTAGAATACCAATAAGTTGGCTCAATCGACCATATGGCTCAAAGTCTTTTAAAGTTATTTATAACAGAGTACTCAGGGGAAGTGATACCCCTATGTCTTCCAGCTTTCCTTCAGGAGATGATTGTACAGCTAGTGCCTCATAACCCCATCTTTACTTGTTTGTCAAGTGTAGCAGGATTGTTGAGAAAAAAAAGGATAAAGACCTTTCTGTAATACATGAAAGGGACAAGAGTACCTTGGATCTACTCTGGCTCTTATGATCACAATATGCCTTGTCTTATCAGTTGCACCACCTTTCCAAAATAATTTTAGGTGAGTTCCCAATGATCCAGATTCATAATTCTATTATTAATAATTTTTTATAATGCTAATTTATTAACACTTGGAAAAAAAATTGCAGATGCTTTTATTTGAGTCAAGTCTCCTGCCTGCAAAAGGACATTGATGATGAAGGAACAAAGGCTAATTCCCTACATAGGTATTTTCTCATCAATTGTCTAGTATGTATGGGCCTTTTTGAAGAAATGAAAACCATCATAGGCTAGGTCTTCTCATTTGGTGGAAATTAGTTTTCATTCTTCTATCCTACAGATGATTCCATAAAGCGTTATGAATGTATCCTGCTTTTATGCATCTGTTGAGACCTAACTCATGTCATTTGAGGTAGCATCCTGTTAAGGTTTCTTAGTCTTGGCCAAATGCAATTAAGTTATAACAAGAATGGACTCAATTAAGCTTTTTTTGGGACTAATGCATTGTTTGAATCAATTAAGCTTGTACTTTGTAATATTGAACTTGTATTTTCATGGTCTGATCATTGGTTTTGCTTGACATGCAGGTTTACAATAGGAGAAATTTACCTTGGGAATTCTATGGGCATTTTTTTGAGGTGACAATTTTGGGTTCTAATATAGTTAGGAAATTTTGACAAATTTGGTTCACAGCATCTATAGACAGAAATCAGTACTTTTGCGGCCCCTTCCATTCCAAACAGCTATGTTTTGATAATTAATTTGGTAAATTATATGACTTCATTTTTTAATGACTGGATATAACTTATGGACATGTGTTCTTACTAAAGTTGATCACTACCTGTTCCACTTTACAATAAAAAAAATGTTGTCGAAACATAAAAGATTCCAAACTTCTGAATATGTCTTCTAAATAGAATCAAACTCATTTAAGGTTTCTAGACTGCATGTTCTCCTCATGAAGATCATAGTTAATTAGAATTCTTTAATTGTTCACAATTTGGTCCCATGCAGTTGAAATTTTCTGAAACCAGTCCCCTTCTAGCCCTATTTCTCTTTGGAAATCATTTCTTTGTATTGAATGTGTATACTGGATAATTGACTTCACAAATTTTATTGTCGGTGAAATTTATTTTCTTGAAGTAGTTGACACATCATCTTTTGAAGATGGTCATTCAACTAATCTTTGCCTAATGCCATTACCCCTCATTTCTTCTCCACAATGAAATATATATATATATACACACACACATATATACGGTCTGTGAGGAAAGAAGCACTCAAAACGGCCATATATAATATATCTTGCACTAGCAACCAGGCTTTCATAATAGCAAAATCACTGCCAATGACAAGGAACGAATGTGCTCACATGCTCATTACATGGTATTTATATAATTTGTACAGAAAAAGAAACGAGTAAAAAAGCTCAATGTATCAAAATCAAGACCCTCTATTGGAGAGAATACAACGACATAATATCAAAAAACAAGAGGGAAGGGGGGGGGGTGTTCATCACTCTGTTAGTTTTGGTTGAGGGGGAAGCTGACATTGGTATACACACATTAATCCAGCTCTTAGTCAATTCTCTAGCATTCGCACACATTGACTGACTTGTACAATAGGATCAAACTCAAGTTAGGACCAAGTTCTGTAAAAGTTGACCCTGAACGAGACTCAATTCAACAAGCTAGCCCCTTTTTAAAGAGGCAAATCAGCGCAAGCGCATATGTTTTCAGACCCTTTTGTCACAGATGCGACATATAGCATCAATTATCAACCTGTTTCAGTATAAAGGGTTCTTGAAATTTCAGAACGCTTTTATAAAGAAAACAAATAGAAAGAGAAAACCAGACCTTTAGTCAAAGTACTTGAATGTAACTTATTCAACTGGATTCATTTGGAAGGATGGATCCAAGGGAGTAGGCTTCTCAGACCTTCTCAAATATGCTAATACTTCCAGAACAATGACCGTAACAATAACTATGCCGAGAAGAAATCCATAGCCAATCTTCCAATCACTCCCTGCACCTCCAATTTGGATTCCCAATACTATGTTCAGAGCTGCAAAGAAAAGGGCAAACCTTCCAACCCAATGGTGGTACCAATTCCAGAACTTGCGAGTCTTGGCGTCCTTGTTCGGGCGGAGAAAGAATGCTAGAATCTGAATCTCAGGTATAATACTCTGTTAGATTCTTGACATTTAATGTATGAGTTCTATTTTACATAAAATGGTTGCATGAAATTTGCATGTGTGCAACTTGATATGTTAACGAGTAGAATACTATAATTAGTGTCAATTGAGGGGCGAACCTGAAGAATACTAAGTACTAGAACAAAAATTCCTATGCCTCTGTGACTTGGAAAATCAGCATGTATTAGATTATAAAGTCGTTGTCCAATTATCACGGTAGCAAGTCCAATGGCAAACCCGATGAACTGAAGAACTGAATGAAGGTAGTACCAAAGGGGGTCCTTATGCTTGAAGTATCTTGGGACAATTGCCCCAATAGGAAGGATTAGACCCCATCCGATTATACCCAATACACCGTGATTCTTTTTCATCTGGCCAAAATTAGTGGAGGATGCCGCAGATGCATGTGAACCTGTGGAGTTGAAAGAGTAATATCATATCAGTCTTGTGTGATCTGTACTGGAAAATGGAATCAGCAAAAGTCAGCAGGAACAAAGAGCTAAACCTGCAGAGAAGTCGAATAAGATTGTTGTTTTGTCATCGTGGTGACTTAGGTGGGAGTGCTTTGGAATTCTGGTTCCGAAAGCCAATATAATGGGTTGGCGAGCAAGGTGATTTTCAAATTTCAACTGAAATGCCAAGTAAATTGAAGGTCCATGAATCACGAGAGAGGAAGGAATACCAGAGAGTGGCAATTCACCTTTGTCTGGTATGACTTCCCACTCCTTGGAACCTTGCAAATAGAACTGCTTGATTTTTGCATGACCTTTTCTATTGATCCATCCAGCCATGGCACTAGAACCAACCATCTTACCATCTTTGGAAAATCCTATTCCCACCCATCCAGTGGTGTATACAGAAGATAATATAATGTTCACCACATTATCTTCATCCTGGGAGTACTGCAACATGTGAATATTATATCACTGTGCATTAGTATTGTTGTGAATTTTTGTCAGCATCTTACTAACATTCGCAGGCAAAATGAAACCATTTGGAGAAACCTTGAAACTATCAGTGTTTCTTTACTAACAAAGCCTGACACGTTTAAAGCTAGCAGTATTTGTCATGTAAAACCAATAAAGGGGAAAGCAATTCTAAATCATATAATCATCAAACCTCTAAATCACAAGCTGACATTGCTCACAAGTCAACATTGCTTATTGTGATTGTTACATAATAAAAATGATATCAATGGTGGACTTAAATGAAAGTAATATTGTTCCAATCACAATATATTATATCTGCAATTGTGAAAAAAATTGAGTTCCGAACATTATTCTATAGACCCAACAAGGTTCAAAATAAAACTTACCCTCAAGATGAAAGTATTCCAGATAGGCTTGCAGGTGACACTAGATAAATTTCCATATGGGGGAGGAAGGAAACTCCTGGCATCTATGTTACAAAGCTCTGGTACCCCACCACCACTGCCACTTCCTACGCCGACATTACCACTGTCATCGGCTAATGCAAGAAGCTTGGGTTCCAAGACAAGAATCAAAACACAAAACCCGACAAAAGATCTCAAATTGGCCATGTAGAGGGAGAGAGAGAGTTGAGATCTAAGGTTTCTGTTCTAAGAAGCAAGTTCCAAGGAAGCACAAGAAATGGGAATGGAAATGCGAATGTGAAGGCATGCATAAGCAGAGGCTGTTGAGAGGTCGAAATCCCTTGGGTTTTAAGATTAGAATTTGGTAGGTGGGTAATGGTGGGGATGGTAGTTGGTACTGAAGGCTAATCATCATTCCCGCCATTTCTTGCAAATTCCGCACTCCATTTCTCTCTTTCTCTCGACCTTTTAAAAATTTTTCTTACTTAACCCTATAAACACTCAACAATTATTTCTAACTTCATCTGAAAAAAATTATTTTTTTTTTGGTGAGTTTCGTTAGCTTAACTGGTAAAGTATTTTGTTGTTGAATAAAAAATCTAGAATTCAAACCTTGCTTATATTATAAATTAATTAGTATCTTAATTTGATGACAAAATGCAATTATTCTTGTCTACATAAAAAATTAATTAATGTTTTAACCTTGATGATAAAGAGCAGTCATTATGAAATGAGTATTATAGATTGAAATTCTATGGTATCTATAAAAATAAAATAAAACAATTCATTTTATGTCATTATATAATATGGCATTACGGCTAGGATAGTTTTGTATAATTGTTTTTGGAATTTTTATTTGAAATCAATTAATATTCTTATAATCTCATTAATTTATTAGCTTCATATTAAGGTGAACCTAAACAGTAGATCCAATCATTGCAAGTTAATATCCAAAGGCTTGATGCACACACTATTAAATAAATGCTATCATTAGCTTTAATCAATCTCTCTCTCTCTCTCTCTCTCTCTCTCTCTCTCTCTATATATATATATATAATATTAAAAATAGATTAATTAATAACATGAAAATGATAAAATATCCCAATTAGTAGGTGGCCTATTATAAGATTAAGATTAATACAACTTACAGAAATTCAAATTATTAGTTTTGTATAATTGTTTTCGGAATTTTTATTTGAAATCAATTACCATTCTTATATTCTCATTAATTTTTTAGCTTCATATTAAGGTGAACCTAAACAGTTGATCCAATTATTGCAAGTTAATATCCATAGGCTTGATGCACACACTATTAAATAAATGTTCTATATAGTTTTTCTCTCTCTCTCTCTCTCTCTCTCTCTCTCTCTCTCTCTCTATATATATATATATATATAAATATAAATATTAAAAATATATTAATTAATAACATGAAAATGGTAAAATATCCCAATTAGTAAGTGGCCTATTATAAGATTAAGATTAATACAACTTACAAAAATTCAAATTAAATAATTCATACAAATTACAACAAATGAGAAGAATGCCTTGAATATTCACAATAGTAGTTGTGAAAAACATGAATTGTATTGTAGATAGATCTTATTTATTTTTTGGTTTTACTCTATAAAATTTATAAAAATAATTATTAAAGAGGAAAAATTATGCATAACAGAGCTATCTGGACAAAGGTGGCACGGACAAACGTGGCATGTATGGACCAAACGGCCACGTAGCATCCAGCTTATTATTATGTGGTCTCCAAGGAACCTTAAATGGAAAATACTTGCGACACACGATTAGCCCTGTTTTGTAGAGTCCTAACATGAGTAGAATTCTAGAATATACACGCATTAATGAGTATCTTCCCCATAAGGAAAAGACTTGTTCTGCAAACAGAGGAGTCTGGCCCTACGCTACTATAAAACCCCAAAGACCCTTAAGAAAAAGGTACGCACAATTTCTCTAAAGCTCATTCTCTCTAGCATTGTTGGAGCTCTCTTCTGACTCAACCTCCGGAGGGTCTTTGACCGGTACCACACTGGTACTCTTTGTAAGGTCTTCTTCTTTTCTTTTTGTGTTGGGCAGGTCTGGTATCGAGCGAGTTGGAACCGTGTGGCTCACAGGTGATTTTTTCGGCGTCATCAGTTGGCGCCGTCTGTGGGAAACAGCAGTTGAGATTCGTAAGTCATATTATCGTTTCCTGAAAAAAAGGGTTGCATGGTCTCACTTGCTCAATGGCAACTACTAACGACGTTCAAGGAGAGGAACCACCCACGACTGCCCTCGAGAGACAAGTTCAAACTCTCACTACTGCCGTGGAACACCTCACCAAACAGAACCACGACTTGGAAGAACAGCTGCGCCAGAAGAATGCAGCACCGAATGACCAACAAGAAGATCAAGAAGGGACCAGCGCTGAAAGAAAAAACCAAGAGAGACCTGAAGGCAGCAACGCCCTAAGCAAACCGGAGAGGCAGAATTTGAGCATGCCATCCTTCACAGATGCAACTCCACCATATATTGTCGCAGAGATGCAGGCGATGAAGGAGCAAATGGAGGTTATGATGAACGCGCTCAAGGGGCGAATTTCCAGTGATCTTGACGATTTAGTCAACCGCATCGACTCGCCCTTCACTGCGGCCGTGAACTCCTTCCCCCTACCCCATAAATTTCGCATGCCGCATATAGACAGTTACGACAGAGTAAAGGATCCTCTGGACCATTTAGAAACCTTTAAGACCCTAATGCACCTTCAAGGGGTAGCAGATGAGATCATGTGTAGGGCCCTCCCTACAACACTCAAGGGCCCCGCACGGATATGGTTCAGCTGACTGACGCTAAACTCCATCAGCACTTTCAAGGAGCTAAGCGCTCAGTTCACCACGCACTTCATTGGAGGGCATAGGTATAAGAAGTCCATGGCGTGCTTGATGAGTATCAAGCAACGAGAGGACGAGATGTTGAGATCCTACATAATGCGCTTTAATAAGGAAGCGCTCTCGATCGATGAAGCCGATGACAAAATACTGGTAGTAGCTTTCATGAACGAGTTACAGAAGGGTAAGTTCTTGTTCTCTTTATACAAGAACGACCCAAAAACGATGTCGGAGGTCCTTTACAAGGCTACTAAGTACATGAATGCTGATGATGTACTTTTGCCTCAGGACAAAAAGCCAAGAAAAAGAGAGAGGCAAGAAGATGCTCGACAGGACCGAGATCGAAAGGATGACAAACGCTCCAAGCCCCCTGCGGGGAAATTCACGAATTTCACCCTGTTGACTACCCCAATAGACTAGGTACTAATGCAGATCAAGGACGAAGGATCCCTGACCTTTCTTGAAAAATTAAAGGGAGATCCCAATAAGCGATCTAGGGACAAGTATTGCCGTTTCCACCGTGATCACAGACATGATGCGGCTGACTGCTACGACTTGAAACAGCAAATCGAAACCCTTATTAGACAGGAAAAATTGTAGAAGTTCGTCAGCAAGGAAAGAACGGATCAGAAACATCAAGAGCAATCACCCCGACAAGAAAATGAGTGCCCCAGACCACCTATAGGGGATATAAGAATGATCATAGGGGGCACGACAATTATGGGGTCGTCCAAGAAGGCCAGAAAGACATACCTCAGGATGGTTCATAACGTCCAGCAAATGGGCTCCGTACCAAAGATAGCATGGATAGAGAGCCTGATCATAGGATTATCAGAAGAGGATGCTCGACGTCTTCACCACCTTCATGATGACGCACTTGTCGTCACCTTACGAGTAGGAGACTTCAACATGCACCGGGTGCTGATCGACAATGGTAGCTTAGCAGGCATCTATACTACTCGGCATTCCAGCAGATGAGGATTGATAGAGAACGGTTAATACCGACAAATGCTCCGCTGGTTGGTTTTGGAGGTACGAGGGTATTCCCATTGGGCGCGGTCACGCTTTCAGTAACATTAGGTGATTATCCTTAGCAGATCACTAAGGATGTGACTTTCCTTGTGGTCGACTGCTCATCCGCTTATAATACTATCATCGAACGACCCACCCTTAATTCATGGAAGGCGGTAACGTCAACATACCACCTAATGATCAAGTTTCCTACGGAGTACGGGGTTGGAGAGCTACGAGGAAATCAGGTGGCCGCACGCAAGTGCTACATTGCCATGATGGATATGGAAGATCATCAGCAGACCATGTGCGTAGAAGAGCAATGGACCATGGCAGAGGAAGGGAACCTACCACCTCGAAATGCTGGACGGGCAAAAGCTGTAGCACTCATAGAACACGGAGCACCTACGGAAATACTACAAGTAGAGATAATATGAAGAACAATGGTGCTCTCTAATTTCCCAGTTTATTTAGTTTTTTAGTGTTACTTAGTTAATTTTTTGCTACAATATGTTTTTAAGCCCAAGGGGGCAAGTACTTTTCTACAAATGCATGATTTTTTAATAAGAGGAATATTCAGACACAACTATGTTTTCCTACCTACATTCCTACAAAGTCCACAAGATGGATGGATCACCTCAAGAGGGTAAACACACCCACAAAGTGGACGGATCATCCCAAGAGGATGAAAATTATAAGTTCACAAAGTGAACGGATAATCCAAGAAGGATAAAAATTACAAGTCCATAAAAGAGGACGGATATAAATTACAGTCCACAAAGTGGACGGATCATACCAAGTGGACGACCCAACACTTAGTCACCTCAACAAGTCCACGACCCCAAGTGGACGACCACAAGGTGATGAGGTAAA